>NC_142946.1:52925815-52943315 GCF_046866305.1 Octopus bimaculoides
AAATAGCTGGGATGTTAGCCCTGTGAAAAACCAGTGTCCTGTTCAGTTTTATAGTATACCAAGGAAACTGGATTCAATTCCAGCTTATGAGTCCTAGCTCTCATGACAGACCTAAGATAAGTACCATATGTAGACACAGATCACAACTGTCTGTAGTAACAGCTCTCATATATTTCATAAAAGTGTTATTGTTTTTCAGTGATATGTTCAAAACATGTTAACGATTATGCACACTGTTTACATTGGTTGGACTGATGTCTTCACCTTGATTGTTGCGTTCACTCCGTTTCGGCTGTTGTACGCTCCAGCCTTCTTCGGGTGTTTTGTGATTTGCCTTAGTGAGACCATCTAGATATTTTTTGATATGCTTCACACAATTATATTCTGAAACAAGTCTCAGCACATCATAACACTCTCTGGTGAAATGGTAACTGAGTGTGAGTGACTGTTGTTCCATATGGTATCTCTATCACCTCTAAATTTACAATTGAAATCCTGTTGATGTATGCTTTGCCAGCTACATGGATTATTCCATACCACATTAGGATGAAACTGGTTGGACTTTGTGATGAAAGATTGTGTGTATGTGTGTCTTATAGGGAAACCAGACAACCTGAGAATATAAGAGACTTATGAATTCCCCCATTTATATAGGTTTGCTACTGTTTGGCAAGGCCTGATCTCAGTTTATTTGCATATGTCAGTGCTGGATTAACCATTAAGCAAAATAATCCCATGCTTAGAGCGTCAAGGAAAGTGGGGTACCACAAAAATGGTAGATGGTTTACAGCATAAAAATATATCACTTTAAACTTGTTAAAATAATATTCAAAGTGGTTTATATGATAGGAAATATAATTCTGAAGTGCTCATGGTGTCATCATGAGGATCTGATCAAAGACTTTGCTTAAAAAAAAAAAAAAAAGGAGAAAACTTTTCCAATGTAAAAAAAAGTGAAAGTATACAAAAATAAATCTTATTTTTAGTTTTGTTTCATTTTGGAAAAAAAATCATGGTTTATTATTGTTTATATTTTGAATTACATATATATATATATATATATATATATATATATATATATATATATGGGGACCTCAAAATATTTTAAGTGCTTAGGTCCTCTATGGGTTTTAATCTGGCCCTGGTGTTTGTCCACTCCTTTCTGGTTAGATAATAGAAACTAGGCATTACTTTGATAAGGTCCCTCACTTGGCCCTCACTACAAGCTAAGTTCTCATTCTGTTCATCCTACCAGGCTTCCTTAATGTTGAAGTTCCTGTCTTACTGATTAACAGAATGGTTAGATGCTCGGACAAGAATGTCATTCTACCAAAATATCATTGATATCAATGGTGGGTAGAAGAGGAAAACGATTCTCGACTCTTAAAGCTATGCATGCAACCAAGCATGAACTAGAAGCAGGGCAGTCTTTGTCAATCATCTTCAGCATTTTGTGTCTGCTTCTTGATATAGTCATGGGTTGCACAGTTTTTCTAAAACAGTGTCTTGTAACAAGACACCTTTCCTATCCACAATCCTTTTAGTCACCTCTTATAACATGCTGAGATGTAGTATAATGCATTCTAAGATCAGGATACTCATGGTAAAGGAAGCAGGATAGAATATGAAATATAATCATTGTCGTTGTCGCTGTCATTGTCATTGTCATTGATCTGACATTTCTATAACTTAAGAGTAATTTTTGTGAACACCTAATGACACAAAGAATTTGATAATATGGTATGTTTTGAGTATTTCTTCTGCTCTACGGGATTAGTCTAACAAAATCATCATCATCATTATTTTAACATCCACTCTTCCATGCTTGCATGGGTTAGATGGAGTTTACCGAGGTAGATTTTTTTACAGTTGGATGCCTTTCCCATCAACAACCCTTACTTGTTTCCAAACGAGGTAATATTTCCTCAAGGCCATACCTGTTTTTGCAGATTATTGGAAATGAACTGCTTGTATGACAGTGACATTCGCAACTGTCTTGTAATGTCAAAACAGGGACACACACACATGTGCATACATGCACATATGCATAATGCATACATGTATACATACTCTCTCTATATATATGATGGGTTTCTTTTAGTTTCCATCTGCCAAATTTACTCACAAGGTTTTGGTTGGACCAGGAAAAATAGTAAAAGATGTTTGCCCAAGGTGGTACTGAATCCAAACCCATGTGATTGGGAAGCAAACTTCTTAACTTCACAGCCACACTTGCACCTATTATACAAACAGAATTATTTGAAGTAAGCAGCAAACTATAGTTGTCTTTGGATTTTTGTAAGGGCAAAATACTTTACTTGTAGCAGTGACATTTATGACGACATGCTGAAATTGATCTGACATTTCTATAACTTAAGAGTAATTTTTGTGAACACCTAATGACTCAAAGAATTTAATAATATGGTATGTTTTGAGTATTTCTTCTGCTCCACGTGATTAGTCTAACAAAATGAAAAAGAAATCGAACGCACATTCCAGCATTGATTTTTCAGTATATTATTGCTGCATGGTTATAGATTCAAATTTCATTCCATCTGTTAATAGGGTGAAGGTTCAGTAGCAACTGTACAAATGGATTTCTGAACTTTAGAGATTTATTAAAAATTCTATGTTAATTTATTATCAGAGACACCGTTAGCTGTGGAATAGCGTAAGCATTGTAGACTTTAAGGCTAACGACAAGAATGGATGAATTAATTCTAAGTTTTCAGTCTGGCTTCAGGCCAAATAGAATTATGAATGATACCAATACTAGTACCAGCATTCAGAGTGTGCATCAATGCTTGAAACCAAGAAAATGCAATCTTGTTTATCTTGTAGACTTTTCTAAAGCATTTAACTGGATAAATAGGACAAGATTTTGAGTTATCCTAAGTTTCTAATAAAGTGCCAAATTCATTCATTAACCCTTTTGATACCAAAACTATCTGGGGCTACATTGGTTGTTTGAAGTAAAATCACCTATTTTAAAGTGTTTGTATTTAAATTAAAACCTTCCATCATAATTTTGGTTAAGAACCTTTTAAGCTTTGTTCTGTACAAGAACTAAATAATCAAAAAGTTAAATATTTTACTAAATTTCTAAAAAGTTAGTTATTTTACTAAATTCTTGGTAATTTTCAAATTTAATTGAAGTATAAGGAAGGCATGTGGCCTAGTAGTTAGGGTGTGACACTCATGACGACAAGATCATGGTTTCAGTTCCCGGACTGGGTGATGCAGTGTGTTTTTGAGCAAAACATTTCATTTCATGTTGGTCCAGTTCACTAAACAGTAAAACTGGTGTCCTGTGGTGGGGCAACGTCATTCATGATCTCAGTCACTTGTAAACCATAGGCTTGCCTACCTAGCCAGTAGGATAGTATCATTTGAAAGCTACAACAGTGCAAGGAAGCAAATTGTGTCCAGCAGTGTATAATAACATCCGGTAGTCTGGTCAATAGAGTGATGCAGTGAATTGAAGAACATGGACTGAGTCTTGTGATTTGATTTGATTGCCCATGTTTAGTCTGCTGCAGGATGTGGACCTCAGCATGTTCTCTCCACCAATTTTGGTCTGATGTGGAGGCTGTAAATTTGAGCTGGAGATCACACTGATTTGATGAGCCTACTCTGCCATGCTGGCTTGACGTAGCTTGGCTGAGGGGTGCAGTTTATTTATTTATTTTTTTTATATACTCATACTCAGGAATAATTAAGTCAGTTACATCGACCCCAGTGCTCAACTGGTACTTATTTTATTGACCCCGCAAAGGATGAAAGGTAAAGTCAACTTGGCAGGATTTGAATTCAAAACATAAGGACAAACAAAATACAGCTAAGCATTTTGTCCGGTGTGCTAACAATTCTGGCAGCCCACTGCCATGGACTGTGTATTACATAAGAATTTATAGTCACAAAAGGGTTAATGCTATTATGTCCTTGTACTCTACTGATGTCTATGTTTGTACTCTTTCTAGCCACAGTAACGAATATCAGACATTTTGAGGAATACTTCAAGAGAACACACTTATATCTTACCTTTTCACAATTGTTATGTTATCTTTTCCTTGCAATAACATCTGTTTATTCCCCGCAGACATTTCTTCATATTGTAGTTATAAACCTCTTTAGGTAAAATTCAAAAGATTACAAAAAAAAAAAAAAATTTTAATTAAAAAAATTCCTGTTTGGAATATGAAAATGATATTGAGGTGTGTTAGCTATCTTAAGCAAATGTAGTGAACAATAACTTCCCATAAAATTGAATATGAAACAATGAAGAAGAGGAAGACGATGTGAGAGGTGTGAACTATCTACCACAAGCAACTGTAGCTAGCTTTAATTTCCATAAAAACGAATATAAAAACAGTGAAAGGAAGGACAAAAAAGACATTCAAAAATTTCTCTCGTGGAATCTGATGCGGAATCTTATCTGTCTGTCAATTTCTTTCCTCAATAATGTTTAAGGTGTCCTTAGAGATTAAACTAAAATGAAAGATGCTATCAGGCTAATTCCTTTATTCTTTGACAGGAATCTAAGCTTAAATTGTTGCAACTCGTTATCCAACTCTTGAAGTTTTTCGTTAGGATCAGTTATCATTAGTGGCCAAAATTTTTATCTTCTTCTTTATTTAGAAAAATTCATCTTTGTGCAGATTTATTGAAATGGTACAAAAATGTGTAAAGTATTTTCTTGATAACATCTTTTGTATTGCTGTCCTTATGGAATTTAAATTGTCTGTAATGGTCTGATTCTCTTTTGATTGTATCAAATTATTATAACAAAAAATATAAAATTGTTTCAGATGATTCTCAAACATTATTCTAACAGAATGCTTGAATTATAATTTTCACTTGTTTTTTTCTTTTTTTTACTTTATTTAATGATGCCTAAAATAAATTAATAATAATAATAATAATAATAATAATATATAAAAAGAGAGAAGGGAGCAATAAGAATAGTGAAAGAAAGAGTAAGACAAAGAGAGAGTACAGAGACAGAGAGGTAGTAAAAAGAGAGAAAAAAAATCATAGAGAAATAGAAGGGAGAATAAGGTGAGAGGGAAATAGAAAACGTAATGTGGAAAAGGAACAAAACATAGAGTGAGAGTGAAATAGGAAGAAAACGAAAGACAGAAACAGGGTGGAAAAGAGAAAGAGAGAGAGAGAGAGAGTGAGTAAAGGGTAAGAGTATGAAAACTAAGTAAGGAAAGAGAGGAAAAGAAAGAATGAGATGTAAAGAAATTACAGAAATAGAAAGGGTTCAATACTGTTCTTTTACAGAAAAATCAGAAATCAAAAACAATAATAATAATGTTTTGTTTTATTTGCCACCAGGGCGAAGGATGAGGGAGTCAGATAATACAAAAACAGACATAAAGTGTTGGGTGTTTACATATAATGAAATGATAAAATAAATATATAATAAAAAAAGAAATGAAAAAGGGGTAAGTATACACAGTGTACAATGAAAAGGAAGGGAAATATAGTATGCAGGAAATGATAATGATGTAATCCTGTTGATTCAGGAGGACCTCTAGAAATAATTGAGGAACCCAACTGTTCAAGATCTTTCTGAACACCAAGAGCAAGTGTCTTCTCCAATTCCCTTTCTCCGACTCACAGATCTACGCTTAGACTTATAATCCACTCTCATAATAATCCTTTCTACTATAGGCACAAGGTCTGAAATTTTGGAGGCGGGGACTAGTTGATTACATCGACCCCAGTGTTTCACTGATACTTAATTTATCAACCCTGAAAGTTTGAAAGGCAAAGATGACCTCCATGGAATTTGAAGTCAGAATGTAAAGACAGATGAAATGCCACCAACCATTTTGCCTGGCATGCTAATGATTCTTCCAGCTTAATAATAATAATCATAATAATGGTTTCAAATTTTGCCACAAGGGCAGCAATCTTAGAGGAAGGGACGAATCGATTGCATTGACCCCAATGTTCAACTGGTACTTATTTCATCTATCTTTATCTATCTATCTATCTCTCTATATATATATGGGAGAATATACAAATAATAACAACAGACGAGGACAGGTGGTGTAAATAACAAAAGGATGTATTAGTATGACGCTCGGGAATACGGAAAGTCTTTGACGTTTCGAGCTACGCTCTTCAACAGAAAGAATACGGAGACAAGGAGAAAAACACGGAGAAAAAAAATTGAATAGTGTTCAGTCAACGGTCAATCATAATATATATATATATCTATATCTATATATATATATTTATATAAATAAGGATAAGATCGATATTTAAAATATTGATCCTATCAAGTGGTCAGCATGGGAATAAAAACCATCAAAGGTAATAATTATTTAAAATTATAATACAGGGTATCAAGAGATACCACCACGCTGAAAAAATAGCAGTCAAATCCTGACTCTAAAACCACAATAAATGTCCGCATGGCACGAGTAGCGAAGACGAAGACCAAATAAACCAGTAAAATAATAAGATTAATTTATATCTATCTATATATATATATATATATATATATATATATATATATATATATATATATATATACATACATATATATATATATATGTATATATATATATATATATATATATATACATACATATATATATATATATGTATATATATATATATATATATATATACATACATATATATATATATATGTATATATATATATATATATATATATATATACATACATATATATATATATATGTATATATATATATATATATATATATATATACATACATATATATATATATATGTATATATATATATATATATATATATATACATACATATATATATATATATATATATGTATATATATATGTATATATATATATATATCAATGCATATCTTTCGCATCTTCTCTTGTGAGAGTTGAGCCTCAATTCTTTTAGCCTCTCCCAGGTTGGTCAAAGTCGTAACGTCTTTGATAAAAGCCTCTGAACAAAAACCACAAACCTTATTACTAATTGACTTTGGTTACACTATAAACACTATTGGCCCTTCTGCCTGTCAAGCCCCCTGACATTCTCTTTGCAAATGAGGCCAACTTTGGCTCCTAGAGAAAATAAAAGCAAAATAAAATGAAACAAGATAAAATAAATAAAATTCAAGAAAACTTGATAAACATCTCTGTTGCATGATTCATATATTCATATTGCAATATATACCATTACCATCATCATCATTATTGCTCTACACAAGTAAGTCAACTGAACTTATCTTTGTATTTATTTCATTTATCATCATCATCATCATCATCATCATCATCATCATCATCATTATTTCCTGCTGCCTCTGCTGTTTCTCCTCCCTCCCCCCATTTCCTCACCAAAACTCCATATCTACTGGACTAATAACAGACAGATTTCTAATAATGATTCATTGTGTGTGTGTGTGTGTAAAACTATTTCTAGTATTTGATAAACAGATCAGTAACATTAATATAGCTGGAAAGTTCGATATATTCATCCGATATTGTTGATTGGCAGATATCAAAGGCTTTCGTACTATTTAGAGATCAATCACTTTGTATTGTCATAAAAGAACATAAAATGCAGATGAAATGGTTTGAAATATTGACTGAATTTATTTATTTATTTATTTATTTTTATTGTTTTCTTTTTCTTTACTTTTATTTTTTTTCGCAACTTTCAACCCCCCCCACCTCCTTCCACTGTCCACTGTCCACCATACACCATCCATCAACTCCTACCATGACCACCACCACAACCACCACCAACACCCAATTCTAGAATTTCACTTGCTCCTATTTCCTACTATTTCCTTTCGGCAAATACACATCATAGTCCCCCTGAATTCATGAAAATTGAAACACTATACAATTCCACGGGTCATCGAAGATGGTTTTGGTATGTACTAGAGATTAATACTGCAAATTAAAATCAGTTCTGCTTTAATGGTGCCGCATATGCGGAAATAAAGAAATCTTGCACACACAAGTTTCACATTTTTATGGTTTGGTTGGTGGTAGTGGAAGTGATGAAGAACTGAATAAAATATAAAATAAAAACTTCAGGAAAAAGACAATAGAAGTCTGAGAGAGTGAGAGAGAGAGGGGGGGGGAGCATTTACAATATTTCTCAATGCCAGCATGAGTATTGGTTGAATGGAACAGTGGTTTTGACAGATCTGATTTAATATTTGGATGCTCTTCCTAGTTCATGGAGACAAAGTAATAAGTGGATGAGCTACTGGGTTAGTAGATAGGCTTGATCTAACCATAAGCATGATATTGTATTTCTGGCTGGTGGTGGAGGAGCAGATGTTGTTGTTGTTGTTGTTGCAGTTGCTGTTTTGTTCCTGGTTAGCCCTGATCAAGCAGACCTATGACCAAAGCAGTTCAAGCTATAATCATCTCATTGTCATAATCGTCATTTAGTTTCTGCACATGTGGCTGTTTGACTGTGTGGTTGAGAAGTTTGCTTCCCAGCCTCATAGTTTCAGATTCACTGCCATTGTGCGACATATTAGGCAAGTGTTTTCTACTATTGCTCTGGACTAACCAATGCCTTGTCAATGGATTTGGTAGATAGAAACTGAAAGAAACCTGTAGTATATTTGGGTGTACGTATATGAGTGGGTGCTGAAAAGTTCCTGGCTTTTGGTGAAAGAAAATACAGGAGGATCAATTAATTGTGATTTTATCCAACATATTCCCCTCTCAGATTCACACACTTATTGCAGCAGTTCTTCAATTTTTCTAAGCCCTGTAAAAGAACCCCAAAGGTTGGGTTTCCATTCAGGCCTTTTGTGATACCCTTAAAACCAGGGGCTTTTCAGCACACCCTTGTATAAATGTATGTATGTATGTATGTGCATGTATGTATGTGTGAGTGTGTGTATGTTTGTGTCTCTTTGTCTTGACATCATGATTGTTATAAATCAATGCAATCCATTTCCAGTTTTCTGCAAAAACATGTCTGTCCATGGAGAATAAATCCCTTTTTGTGAAATTTGAGCTGTGTGAATATGTGTATGTGTGTATGCAAATTTGTAGGTATGGATGTATGTGTGCTTGTAAATGTGCTTTTCTGTGTGTGTGTGTGTGTGTGTGTGTGTGTGTGTGTGTGTGTGTGTGTGTGTGCACATATGAGTTTATAAATATAGTTGAGTGTGTATGTGTGTTGTAAGTGTACTTGAGTGTGTTTTTGGTTCATGAGTATGTGTTGTTGTTGTTGTTGTTGTGTGTGTGTGTGTGTGTGCATGCATGCATTTTTAGGTCCTGTTATGTGTGTAAGTGTATATGAGTTTATAGGTGTATTTATGTGTCTGCATTTTTCACTTTGTGTGTTTATCCATTTGTGTGGTTGTAAGTGTATGTGTGCATTCTTAACTCTGTGTGTTTGTGTGTGTGTGTCTATGTGATTTTGGGTGAGTCAGTATTTATATGAAGGTTAATCCTGTAATTGGGTTTCCTTAATGAGGGTATATTTGTGTATTTTTAGCAATTCCATGCTGTGTGTATGCAATCATGTATTCATGTATGTTGTCTATATTTTGGTTTAGTCATTCTGTATGTTTGTATATATGTATTAGTGTATATGTGCATGTTTGGATAAATATATATTTGTATAAAAGTTGATCTGTTAATTGGGATGTATGTCCAACATATGCATATCTGTGTGTGTGTGTGCTTGCGTGTATGTGCATATATATTATCTATCTTAATGATGGTATCAATATGTATGGTTTACTATGTGCATGTGAGTTATGTTAGTATATATACATGATTTTAGATAAATGTATTTTTATTGTAGTTCATTTTTTTGTGTCGTGGGAGAATATCAGAGAGAGAGGTGAGTGGAATATTTTAGAAAATACAAAGAGAAAGATGCGTGTGTGTGTGTGTGTGTGTGGAGGGAAGAGAGAGAGAGAAACAGACAGACAGACAGACAGTGTGTCTTCTTGAATTAGAAGAATGGAAAGGAGTAAAAACGTGTGAGTAAGAATTGTGTGTGTGTGTGTGTGTGTGTATGTATGTATGTGTGTGAGAGAGAGAGATGGGTGGGGTGGGGAGATGGAAAGAGTCAGAAAAAAAATATTGCAATGTGAAGGAAATGGAATAATGAGAGAAGGTTCTGTGGAGGAGACGCTATGAAGATATGAGTAATTAGGTTCAATATTAAGCTAAATTACTTGCTAAAATGATTTTTGATTTTTTTCCTTTTCAACTACATTTTGTAACATTTCCAAATGGAAATTAGGTGAAAGAATCAATGCTAGACAATGTTGTTGTTCTGAAATATATAAAATATTTTAATTCCAACCTCTTTAAAAGCTGTTTTATTGTATTTACAGACTAATAGATAGATTTATAGTCACTGTAGCATGATTCGATTGAGTTGTCAGACTTGGTGGAGGAGTTCACATTTCACATACAGTCATCTGTGCTGTGATGGACGAAGACATGTTACATACACACACACACGTGTGTGTGTGTGTGTGTGTGTGCACACGTGGTGGGCGTATATGAGTGTGTATACTAAATGTATGTCCGTTGATGGCTTAGCTGGTTGAAACTTCAAAGTCACTATCAACAACATTCTTATATAATAATAATAATAATAATAATAATATATATATATATATATATATATATATATATATAGGCGCAGGAGTGGCTGTGTGGTAAGTAGCTTGCTTACCAACCACATGCTTCCGGGTTCATTCTCACTGCGTGGCACCTTGGGCGAGTGTCTTCTACTATAGCCTCGGGCCGACCAAAGCCTTGTGAGTGGATTTGGTAGACAGAGAGTGAAAAAAGCCCGTCGTATATATACATATATATATATATATATATATATATATATATATATATATATATATATATATATGGTGCTATGTCTTGATGACATCACTTCATCAAACGTCTTTTTGTCCAATGATTTTTTTGGTCCAACAACAAATCTTATAAATAAAATTCTCAATGATTATTTTATTTTGACTTTCACCTTGTTTACTAATGAGTTTATTTAAAATTGAACAAAAAATCGTTAGACAAAAAGATGTCAGACCAAATGACGTGAATGAAGTGACATTGGATAAAATGACACCAGACGAAAAGTCAGGTCATGTATATATATATCATCATCATCATCGCCGTCGTTTAACGTCCGCTTTCCATGCTCGCATGGGTTGGACAATTTGACTGAGGACTGGTGAAACCATATGGCTACACCAGGCTCCAATCTGATTTGGCAGAGTTTCTACAGCTGGATGCCCTTCCTAACGCCAACCACTCCAAGAGTGTAGTGGGTGCTTTTACGTGCCACCGGCACGAAGGCCAGTCAGGAGGTACTGGCAACGGCCACGCTCAAACTGGTGTAATTTCCGTGCCACCTGCACGGGAGCCAGTCCAGCAGCACTGGCACAACCTCGCTTGAATGATTTTCTAACGTGCCACCAGCACAAGTGCTAGAAGGCAACACTGATCTTGAAGATAATACATGATTAACTGAAAACAATGAGAATAAATAAGCATTACATTTGACAGAGTAAACTGAATGATAAAGGATTAACATTTTAGTATTTTAACCAACCATATCTAACACAAATATTCAGCCTGTTTTATGCTCAAACTGGCCTGATCTCACTTCTTACATCTACCCTACAATGTCATTCTTATAATATGCAATTACATCATCAAAATACTAAGGCGATCAAATAATGCATGATTAATTCAAAACAATGTGAATAAATAGGCCTTACATTTGACAGAATAATGTGAACGCTAAAGGATTAAAGGCCTTGGCAGAGGGTATTAGACCAGAAAGTTCATCAGAGCATTGACCATGGAAACACTCACAAAAAAGACAATGCAGATACATTTTTATAACGACCAGTAATAATAACGGACAGTAATGACACTATAACAGAGCTCAATAATGTTGTGTTCCACATCATTTATCAATCTTTATACGGCAGCACTTCTCTTTTTATTTATCTAAATTGAATCCTATCTTATATTGAATTTACATTTCAATTCATTCATGTTTCATGTCTCTAAAATTTACTTTCACTATACATAGTTTACTGTGATGTCATGAACTGCAGCTGAGGCAAACATTAAAACAACATATTGTTTGTATGTTTCCCTGTCTAACAAATGATCAATGGTCTGTATCCTGTTGCTAGCACCATGTTGAATCTCAAATAAAGATAGTCTTGTCCAGGGGTAGCAACCGTTGACCGCTGAGATTTTCTTTGTGGGCCTCAGATTTTTAAAAATAATTTTAAAAATTCAATGTATTTGTGTGCCATTGAGTAGATGATGGCTTTTAGATGGTATCTTGTGTCAAGGTATAATTTTTGCTTACATAAATATTGCCAGCCCAGTAATGGAAATGGTAGGGATGCACAAGGATATTTTTATATATATATGATATAATATACATGTGGGTCATGGGCTATTATCTTTTACCTTTTATGTGTTTCAGTCAGTGGACTGTGGCCATGCTGGAGCACTGCCTTTAAAGGTTTTAGTCAAGCAAAGCGTCCCCATTACTTGATTTTTTTATTTTTTGAAAGTCTGATGCTTATTCTATCAGTCCCTTTTGCCAAACTGTTAAATTCCAGAGATATACAAGAACCAACACCATGCAGTTTCCGTCAACCAAATTCATTCACAAGGCATTGGTTGACCTTGGACCATAGTAGAAAACACTTTGCCACAGTGCCATGTAGTGAGATTGAACCTAAAACTACACAGTTGCAAAGTGAGTTTCTTAACCACGGAGCCTTACCTGTATTTATGTAAATGTGAAAAAAAAAAAAAAAGGTGGAGGTGCATTGCATAAAGAAGTTGTTGATTTCTGATCTAGTCAGTCAAATTTGTTGTAAATAGGAACCATGTTGAAGTACAACTCACTGTTCTGTGAAGAAGAGACTCTATATGTAGTGTTAGCATTATCTTGCAATGTTACACCATGAGAGAAATAAAGCAAATCCCACCACATTTCAGTCCCACTGCAGGATCTCTGTCTCTGTCTGTCTATCTCTCTGTCTGTCTATCTCTCTGTCTGTCTATCTCTCTGTCTGTCTATCTCTCTGTCTGTCTATCTCTCTGTCTGTCTATCTCTCTGTCTGACTCTCAGAAATTGTTAAAAACCAACAATATAAATAGCTTTAAAAAAACCCATCTTTGTCCAATCATTTCTTGAAATATTACTCAGTCAAGTTTTGTGTTAATTAGATCATAAGGAATTAATGAATGATGTGGATTTAGAATGACAACGTTTCTTGTTTATATATTCTGTGCTTCATAAATATGGAATGCCCTTATTATCATCAACAGTACAAGCTGGATTTTTACTAACATTTTCCAATAGACTATCACTTGACTGAGTACCACCATCGATTAAATTGTGTGAAGAACAGAATCTATCAGCTACTTCATGTGATTCATAGCTGCAGACCATGATTTTTGCATATGGATTATTTGTACTGCTTTCAATAACACATTTAGAGCGTACAAAATATAGGTGTACTGTTAGACTGCCAGAAATGCCACCCACCAATATTAAATCACTGTCTTTGACATACCGTTCCAGGCCAGTTTTTTCCGATGCTATCTGTAGTAAAGATCCCTATCTCTTAGTCGATACTGCGTGTTTTTAACTTAATTTTAAAACCTTCCTATCCATGAAATACTGATTAAACAGATATTTCTGCAACCATTTAACTGGAAAGTTCAATAAATAGGTCACTTGTGACGCAACAAATTCTCAGCCTGGAATTTATTATACAGAGCTTCAACTAAAATTTGCATAAAATCAATTCCTATGTTTATGGAATGGTAAATAATTCCCCGCAGAGTATAAATCTATTTAGATTTTATTTCTTTATATGTGTATTTTTTAAGACTTTTTATTGCATCAGGGAGAAGAAGATTGTGTTATCTTTCCATTACAGCTTCAAGTGAAAAGTTTAGTATTGCTAATAAATACAGCATTACTGTGATCAGCCATTAAAGGATTTCAGTATAGCTTACTTGCTCTTCAGGAATACCAATAATTAGATTAAACTCCAGTAACTAGTTCCATGTTAAAATCTGAGGATCTGTGCAGTGTTTATAGATAAAGTTAAATTAGATGTGTTCGCTTTTATAACTAAATTTTATTTTATTTTCCCCTTTGTTTGATAATATTGTAATGAGGGAAACTCAGCCCCCCCCCCCCCCACCCACACACACAAAAACAACCCCAAGTGAAATCTTTGGAAGCAATCTTTATATTATATTATTTTTAATTTTCTATATTGTTTGAATATATTAATTTATCCAAGGCTGCTTTTGGCTTGAACATTCAGTAAAACATAATAATACTCCATAGAAAATAATGGGTAATGTAAAGTCAATTTTCTTTTATACAACAGCTATTCTGTAGTCGTTAGATTCTTTCCATGAAAGCGCATAGCTTAGTGGTTCGGGTATTCGACTCATGATCATAAGGTCATGAGTTCGATTTCCAGCAGTGCGCTGTGCCCTTGAGCAAGACACTTTCTTTCATGTTACTCCAGCTCATTCAGCTGGCAAAAAGGGAGTGGTACCTGTATTTCAAAGGGCCAGCTTTGTCATGTCCTGTGTCATGCTGACTCTCCCTGAGAACTATGTTAAGGTACATGTGTCTGTGGAGTGCTCAGCCACTTGCATGTTAATTTCATGAGCAGGCTGTTCTGCTGTTTGGATCAACTAGAACCCTCTTTGTCGTGACCAACAAGGGCCAGTTAGATTCTATCCCCAAATACAATTTACTTCACGTTGGATTTTGAAATGTTTTATCATTATAGAATCATTAGAGTGTTGGACAAAATACTTTCCAGTATTTATTCCAGCTCTTTATGTACAGAGTTCAAATCCTGTCAAGGTCAAATTTGCCTTCCATCCTTCTACAGTCATTGACCTTTTTGATACCACCTTTGGCTCTGTAGTACAAATGTCTTGTTTTCAAAAGTTCTGAATTAAAATCCTCTTTTAAACCTCAGTCGTAATTTATGTTCCTAACACTAGCTTAATGATAACTAAGCTATTTTACTAAATTCTTTGTTACATTCAAAATTGATTGAAAGCAACACAGAGCATTTCAATACAAATATGGTAACAAAAGGGTTAAATAAAGTACCAGTCAAATACTGAGGTCAGTGTAAACAACCTCAATATTTGACTTTGTCCCCCAGAATCTCAGGCTTTTGAGCCTATTTTAGAAATAGTAATACAAAATGCTTTGAAGCATTTCTTCTAGTTTTATGAGTTCAAAAGCTGCTGAAGTCAACTTTGCTTTTCATCCTTGTGGGGTTGATAAAATAAAGAAACATTCAAGAACAAGGGTCATTGCACTCAACTTGCCCTTTTCCCCACCTAAAATTATCAGCCTTGTGCCAAAATTTAGACCAGGCATTATTCAGGTGGCAAGTTGATAGAATTCTTAGTATGCCAGACAAAATGTTTAGCAGCATTTTGTCTGTCGTCAGGCTCTGAGTTCAAATTCTGCCATGGCTAACTATGTCTTTCATCCTTTCAATGACATAAGTATCAGATGAGTACGAAAGTTGACATAATTGACTAGCCACCCCTTCCCCCAAATTTTCAAGCTTTGTGCCTATAGTAGAAAGGATTATTATATCTCATCATTATTATATCTTATCATTAGCTGTAGAAATGAGTTGTGATGTCACTGGTGCCAAGCTGTATCAGTCTTTGCCTTTCCCTTGGATAACATTGGTGGTGTGAAGAGGGGAGGCTGATATGCATGGGTGACTGGTGGTCTTCCGTAAACAAACTTGCCCAGCTGAGTGGACTGTTGTAACATGAAATAAAGTGTCTTGCTCAAGAATATAATGCATCTCTCGGTCCAGGAATCAAACTCACTACCTCATAATTGTGAGCCTGATATTCTAACCACTGAGCCATGCACCTTCACACCTGCACATCTATACCTATAGTATACCTATACTATAGAAACTCCATTGTTGCCATAATAGAATGATAGTTCTGAAATAAGCTTCTTTGTTATTTAGTGTCATCATAGAAATCTAACTTTTGAGTGTTCACACATCAGTAGAATAATCTTGTTTTGTTTGTTTTTTGTTCCATCTATGGCTAGCAATATTTAACATTCAGTAAACAACAAATAATAATTATGCAATTGATCTTGCTTGTAACAACATCATAATGTTGAAATTACACCCCATCTCTCACTCACTCTCTGTGAAGTAGCTTGCCAAATTTATACTTCAGTTTGAAACAGATCATATGAAAGAATCGGTAAATTGATGCAAAAGCACATTTCAAACGTTTATATTCTCAAAGCTGCATTTCACTGAAGTGTTGCATTCTAACACATTTCAGTTTTCAGTGGTGTGAGGTGCAGGGGTGGTTGCATGGTAAGAAGTTTGCTTGTCAACCACATGATTTCAGGTTCAGTCTCACTGCATGACATGTTGGACAAGTGTCTTTTAATATAGTCCAGACTGACCAAAGCAATTCAGTTTTTAAATCCATAAGGAGCATACGCACACACACACAAACTCTGTTTTATATATTAAGATTAAATAATAATATAAATTATGTGCATGTTTTTGAGTTATGGAACAATTTGTTGTGATTTTAGGATTTTTCTTATTGTTAAATAAAAGTTCATCTAAATATTTCTCTGTCATTTATGATTATACACACACACATATATATAGATACACACAAACATATAGATACACACACACGCATACATATATGGATACACAAACGCACACATGCACATACACACACAAGTGTGTGTGTATGTTACTATCTGCTTACCTTGACATCACGTGATAGTTGTAAAAAAGTGTCACTGTCATGCAAGCAGTGTCATTTGTTTCCAATCTTCTCTAAGAACATGTCTGGTCATGGGGAAATATTACCTTCCTTGGATACAAGTGACAGGAAGGGTATTCAGCTATAGAAAATCTCCCTGGACAAATTTCACGTGACCCATGCAGGCATGAAAAAGGGGACAAAAAATAAAAGACAAAAATGAAAATCAAGGAACACTGTTCTTGATGTAGTGTCTAAATCTTTTAAAAATCCAACTGGATAGACAAGGATGGAATGTCTTTTGTTTTATATTTCCTGTATCAGTGGTGATCTGAGTCTAAACAATAGCAGCAGCAGCAGCCTGTTTATATCAAGGCTACTGATATTAGAATTTCCAAATTTACTACTTCTGGGATAATTAGGGCAAGGAAAATTATCATTCCCCCCTCTTTCCCTCTCCTTCTCATCTCCTTTATATGTCAGTGTGTGTGTCTGTATTAATGTGCATTTGTGTGTCTGTATATGTATCTATGTATTTATATGCATCTGTGTGTATCTGTATGTGTGATCGTAATTTAGCGTTCGCAAAAGGAAATTGTTTTCTTGATCAGCTGTTGACTGAAGATCACTTTCTGCAACGGCGCCAACTAACAATGTTGCTTTGTACATAT
>NC_142946.1:52945815-52968315 GCF_046866305.1 Octopus bimaculoides
CAGGTCTTGCTTTTTGTCCTGTACAGTGTCCACAACACCTACCTCACCTGGCAAACCAGTTTAGTTGCTGACCACCTAACCATGAAACAGGTGGTATGGTACTAGGAAATGATATACTTCTAAACTACTTATAATCTATACTACAATACATTCTGCTAGTTTAATATATATGTAGAATTAAGCATATAACTATATTTTCGTTTCCATTGTTTAATAACCCTTTCCCTATATATTTTTATGATTTTTTTCTTCCTCCATGGTCTGGTATAGTTAATCTTTCCAAGTCTCTTACAGCGTCACTTCTTCTAATTCCTCTCAACCTTATCTTCAAAGTATTGTATGTTGGATTCATAGAATTAGTGTTAGCATTATTTAATATTAATAGATGAAATGTACCGGAATGGTTGATTGCATTTCTTGTCTCTGATTGGGTGATTTCAGATTTAAGATTCCAGATTTGTAGTGCCAAAGTTTAGCTGCATTATCAGACAGTGTATTATCAGGGTATTAAATTTTCCTCTTATATCTGAATATCAAAACCAATTATATAATGTCTTCTATTTCATATGATATTCTTTAGAGAACAGTTGTATTGTCAACTAATGTCTTTCTGTCTATATTTTTGTGGTGTAGTGTAATGGCCTTGACAACACATCTATAATATTATAGAAGTTTTACAGAATTTGCTTTCTAACTACATAGTTTCAGGTTCAGTCTCACTGCAGGGTACCACCTTGGGCAAGTTTCTTCTACTATAGCCCTGGACTGACCAAAACCTTGTGAGTGGATATGGTAGATTGAAACTGAAAGAAACCTATTGTATGTGTTTCTGTGTGTGCATTTAGTGCATCTAGCTCAATGTGGATTTGATTATAAATATTAGTAGTTCTTGGTATACAATTGTTTCTATCTCATCTACCTTGGATAGACGAAATGCTTATAATTATTATTATTATATATATCATCATCATCATCATCATCGTTTAACGTCCGCTTTCCATGCTAGCATGGGTTGGACGATTTGACTGAGGACTGGTGAAACCGGATGGCAACACCAGGCTCCAGTCTGATTTGGCAGAGTTTCTACAGCTGGATGCCCTTCCTAACGCCAACCACTCAGAGAGTGTAGTGGGTGCTTTTACGTGTCACCCGCACGAAAACGGCCACGCTCGAAATGGTGTCTTTTATGTGCCACCCGCACAAGCCAGTCCAGGGGCACTGGCAACGATCTCGCTCGAAAATCCTACAGGAGCCAGTCAGGCGGTACTGGCAACGGCCACGCTCAAAATGGTGCATCTCATGTGCCACCCGCACAAGAACCAGTCCAGGGGCACTGGCAACGATCTTACTTGGCTTGCCGGGTCTTCTCACGCACAGCCCATTTCCAAAGGTCTCGGTCCGTAGTCATCGCCTCGGTGAGGCCCAATGTACGAAGGTCTTGCCTCACCACCTCAGCCCAGGTCTTCCTGGGCCTACCTCTTCCACGGGTTCCCTCAACTGTTAGGGTGTGGCACTTTTTCACGCAGCTATCCTCCTCCATTCTCACCACATGTCCATACCAGCGCAATCGTCTCTCTTGCACGCCACAACTGATGCTTCTAATGTTCAGCTTTTCTCTCAAGATACTTACACTCTGACGGGTATTCACATTGACATTACACATCCAACGGAGCATACTGGCTTCATTCCTTGCGAGCTTACGTATGTCCTCAGCAGTTACAGCCCATGTTTCACTGCCATGTAGCATGGTTGTTCGTACGCATGCGTCATACAGTCTGCCTTTTACTCTGAGTGAGAGTCCCTTTGTCGCCAGCAAGGGTAAGAGCTCTCTAAACTTTGCCCAGGCTATTCTTATTCTAGCAGCTACACTTTCAGCGCACCCACCCCCACTACTAACTTGGTCGCCCAGATAGCGGAAGCTATCGACTACCTCTAGTTTTTCACCCTGGAATGAGATAGAAGTTGTTTCCTGTTTGTTTGCAGTCTTTATTGCACCTGAACATCTGCCACAAACAAAAACTAACTTGCTAGTTAACCTGCCATATATATATATATATATATAGTGTCTTGGACATGGATACAACACAGTACGCAGCTGACCCTCCAGCCAGCTGTCCAGTAACCTTTAAATCCATTCATTTGCTGTTCAAAATGAAATACACTGACTTTCTAACATTGGTTTCAGATTTTGGCCCAAGGTTAGCAATTTTAGGGGAGAGGACTAGTCAATTACATCGACCCTGATGTTCACCTAGTACTATTTTATCAACCCTGAAAGGATGAAAGGCAAAGTTGACCTCGGCAGAATTTGAACTCAGAATGTAAAGACGGACAAAATGTTGCTAAACATTTTGCCCGGCATGCTAATGATTCTGCCAGCTCACCACCTTACTAACTTCTAAATAGTAGATGATAAACAGTAGTGTATTCTGTATTTACCAAATTAATTATGTTTCTATATAACTTCTGCAGTTGCCCCCAAGAAATCTTTAAACTTTGTATTCCTTTCATTTTTACTAAAAACACCATTTTTTTTTTGTCTTTGCAAATTATATCTTTATCTCTCTGGCATAAAAATCAAAGGATTTGGAAATTTCAATAATTTTTTGTGTGGGTTTTGAACAAAATTTTATCTATTTATCTATTTATTTTGCTTTGCCTGGGACCAGCCATAAAACCTTTGTGTTTCCTCAAGTTAGATTAAATGAGATGCATAAAGATACTTGTTACTTTCAAAGATGAATTGAAATGCTTTGATCTGAATTTCATCTCAGTCCTTCAATAGAAGCATTTTACAAACTCAGTGAAATTTGGTTTTTGTTTGTAGTTTTTACATTTCTTTATCTTTTATCTTTCCTTCCTTCAATCATTGGATTGTGGCCATGCTGGAGGCATTGCCTTGAAGGGTTTTAGTTCTGAGGTTTTCAAGTGGGGTCCATAGATTCCATTGTTAAAATTCATGTACAATAAATTGGTTACACTTCTATAATACTCAAAATATTTTAACAATAATTTTTATAAAATTCCTAATAATATTTAATTATAAAAATATAATTGGATTTTTTTTTAAACATTGAGTGTGTGTGTGTGTGTGCTTGTCTTTGTGTATGTGTTTGTCACCCACCACAGCTTGACAACCAGTGTTGGTGTGTTTACGCCCCTGTAAATTAGTGGTTCAGTAAAAGAGACGAATAGAACAAGTACCAGGCTTACCAAAAAAAAAAGCGAATAAATACTCGAGTTGATTCATTTGACTTAAAATTCTTCAACAGGCGAAATATCACTAAGCATTTCGTCCAGCATGCTAATGATTCTGCCAGCTCACCACCCTACACAGGGCTGTAATAAAAGGCATTTGTCTAAAGTGTCGTGCAATGGGATTGAACTCAAAACCAAATGATTGTGAAGTAGATTCCTTACCCACACAGTCATGCTTTTATTTAACATAATATTGAAAGATAATTAATTAAAAATTGAAATTATATAAAAATTTTCTCTTTTGAATATTTCTGAAATCCTGTAAGAAAAATGTTTATCCTATAATGCACTCTTTTTAATTTGCAGAATCAGGGAAATATTAAATAATGATGATGATGATGATGATGACAATGAAAATAACAACAACAGCAATAATCATAGCAATAACAACTACAACAGTTATAATAATAATGATAATAATAATAATATATATAATAGTAATGATAATAATATGTATAATAGTAATAATAATAATAAATATATAATAGTAATAATAATAATAATAATAATAATATTAATAATAATAATAATAATAGTATATAATAGTAATAATAAAAATAATAATAATAATAATAATAATAATAATAATATATAATAGTAATAATAATAATGTATAATAGTAATAATAATAATATATGATAATAATAATAATAATATATAATAGTAATAATAATAATATATAATAGTAATAATAATAATATATGATAATAATATATAATAGTAATAATAATAATATATGATAATAATAATAATAATATATAATAGTAATAATAATAATATATGATAATAATAATAATAATATATAATAGTAATAATAATAATATATGATAATAATATTAATAATAATAATAGTAATAATAATGTATAGCAATAATAATAATAATAATAATAATAATATAAAATTAATCTAATTCTAATTTTTAAGAAATTTTATAAATCAAATCTTAGATTAAGGAGAAAAATATAATATCTGTATAGATTCTGCAAACTATTATTCCATTGTTAAATTAATCCTTTAATCTCAAACAAAAACAAAAGCAAAAAGAAATATATATATATATATATATATATATATATATATATATATATATATATATGTGTGTGGTCTATATTAACACACTATTGAAGGTCAATAAATACCTTTAGAGTGTATTGAAAGGTTAAATAATTCACTGTTAGCTTCAATTAGAGGCTACTTTAACACACTATTATTTCAATACCTTGTGTTGATGAACCACCACGAAATATCAAAGAATGTTAGTTGCAAAATATTCTTTTTTTTTATACATTTTGCATTTTCTATATACAAACATTAATTTGATCCTCTCTCTCTCTCTCTCTCTCTCTCTCTCTCTCTCTCTCGCTCTCTCTTTGGTCTCTTTGTGTGTCTTTCTTTCTGTCTCTTTTTAAGAGACCTTCTCTAGCTCTGCTTCATAACAAATACTTCCATACATTATAAAGCTTTTGATATTTTGCTTTTGATCTCTCTTAAACATGCAGTTCTCTCATTCAAGAACAGAGGCTTTTCTTTATAAAATGCCTGGTCAGCAACTTTATCCTTCTCCTCCTCCCACTCCTCCTGTCCCCCTAACACTACCACCACCATCACCACCACCAACAACAACAACGACTATTCCATCAACTCCACCGCCACCACCGCCACGGATTCTAGGAGCAGAATCATCATTAAATCTATTCTATCACATTTCCACATAAAAATAAGAAGGAAAAAATGTAAAAAAAAAAAAAAAAAAAGTAAAAAAAGAATAAGAGTGAAATAAAGGTAAAACGAAAGAAAGGAAGGAAGGAAGGAAGGAAGGAAGACAGAAAGCAAAACCGAAAGAAAAGAAATCAAACAAAATAATGCTTCTCCAAATGTGTTTGACTATGAAAGGAAACGGTCTATAAGAATGGAACTTGATGGATTCAGAGTGGAATCTGCTTAACTCACAATGTTTATATATAGTATCAATGGCCTGCCTAAGCAAAGGTTAATTGCACCTTATTAATGGTCGGCTTACTGATTGATACTCAGATGACTACTTCATATACACACACATATATACATATGTATATATGTGCAGGTCAGGTGTGGCTGTGTGGTTAAGAAGCTTGCTTCCCAACGGTACAGTTCCAGGTTCAGTCCCACTGAGTGGCACCTTGGGCAAGTGTCTTCTACTTATAGCCTCAGGCCAACCAAAGCTTTGTGAGAGGATTTGATAGACGGAAACTGAAAGAAGCCTGTCATATATATATGTATATGTGTGTGAGTGTGTATGTGTGTGTTTCTTTGTTTCCCACCACTGCTTGACAATCGGTGTTGGTGTGTTTACATCCCCATAATCTAGCTGTTTGGCAAAAGAAACCCAATAGAATAAATACCAAAAATAACATAAGTACTGGGGTTGATTCATTCGACTAAAAAATTCTTCGAGGCTATGCTCCAGAATGGCTGCAGTCTAGTAACTGAAACAAATTATATACATACATACATATGAACCCTCTCTCACGTTATATATATATATACACCAGACTAAGCACATAAATGTGAAACAAGGTGGAAAAAATTGTACTCGAATACCAAAGGTAGAGCAATATGCTTTATTAATAAAGCTGCAAAGACATCACAAGAACTGTTACTCAGAGTTTCACAAACCTGTTTGTCGGACAGAAACATGACACTCTGAGTAACAGTTTTTGTGATGTCTTTGTAGCTTTATCAATAATATATATATATATCTTTTGAGATCCTCCAATTGATACACAGCCTTATAGGTTGGACATTATATATCATCATCATCATCATCACCATCTTTATTTAAGGTCCATTTTCCATGCTTGCATGGCTCGGAATGGCACTACATTGGCTATGACAATTAGGGTTCCAGTTGATCCGATCAGTGGAACAGCTTGTGAAACAGCTTGCTCATGAAATTAATGTGCAAGTGAACACAATGCACTGCTGGGAATTGAACTGACAGTCTTATGATCACGAGCCGAATACCTGTAACCATTAAATCACATGCCTTCATTGTGGGTATGTGTACCCTTAATGTAGTTCTCAAGGAGATTCAGCATGACATAGAATTGTGACAAAGCTGACCCTTTGAATCAGAAGCCATGAGAGCCACTGCCTGGTACCATGTCAGGGCATTTAATATTATAATCATTATTATTATTGTCGTCGTCGTTGTCGTCATTATTATTAATGTTTATAGCAACCATACATTTAGTATCTACTGGGTTGAATCTAAGCTTGTTAATGTTACTATGTCTATCTTCAACACTTCATTTTTTTACTGTCTTATTTGTATCATTATTCTTGCTATTACACACATTCGCATGCACATATATATATATATATATATATATATATATATATATATATATATATATATATATATATATGTATATGTATCAAATTATATATTTATATTTAATGTGATATCAGTGTAGCTGATACAGCATTTTAAGCCAATTACATCAACTCAGCACGCGGTTTGTTACTTTGTTTGTGAATGTAAGTAAAAGGGGAGCAATGTCTGGTATTTTTTTGGGTGGAGGTACAAACATTGTAAATATATGTCTATGTAATTCTCTTTAATTCCTTCTTACTTTCTACTTAGGATCAAAGTATAGGCACAATGGTAATGCATATTTCCTTCTCGCTCTTGCTCTCTCACTTTCTCACCCTCATTCTTTCTTTGCTTATCTCTCTCTCTCTCTCTGTCCCTCTCTCACTCACTCTCTGTGTCTGCCTAGTAATATTTCCCATCATTTCTGTCTCTGTCTATCTGTCTCTTTCTGTTTTTCTCACTTTCTCTTCTACTGACAACATGGTTTCACTAAATGATGTAATATGTTATGACATATGATACACTACTGCTGATGTATCATGTTATCCTTTGGCAGTGTGTAATATATTTTTGCTTCTTGTTTTTGTGCTTTTCTTTTTTCTTTGCGATCTAATGTAACATGGTATTGGGTGACATGAAGAACCACAGTCTACTGTTCATTATTATGATGTAGTTATTTGTTTCCTTGGAATGTTCTACATCAACTTTTTCCATGCTATATCATGGTATATAATAAAGGTTTCTTTCTTGGTTGCTTTGGTGGTTAAGAATTTTCTTTCCGAACCACATGTCTAGCTATGGAAAAATATTATCTTGTTTGAAAACATGTGAGAGGTTGGTGATAGGAAAGGTATCCAGCTGTAGGAAAATCTGCCTGTAGGAAAATCAATGAACTTCATCTTACCCGTGCGGGCAGAAAATGTGGGTATTAAAATGATGATGACAGCGATGGCAATTGCAATGACAGAAAAATATCTGTTTTTTATGTAACAGGAATGTTCAGTGTATAAACTATAGCAAACACCAGTAGTTCAATACAACATATAAACCACTTCTCTTCAATACAGTAAACCCTCAATTTAATAAACCAATAGAGGAGAAGGTCTGTTTGTTAATGCCAAAAAATCTGGTAAATCAAATAGACTAATAGGAGGGAGGGTGTGTGGTTGTTTATGCAAAAAGTCTGTTGCATTGAATGGTAACCCTGGGGCCATTTTGTATTGTTTTTCACTAAAACTCTCACACATCCTTTTTCGCTTTCATCTTAGTAGTTCTTTGACCTATTTGACAACCACATCAATAGTATCCATATTTTTTTTTACCATTTTTCTTTGCTGTTGCCTTTTTGTGCTTCTAGTTTTGCACTTTGTTTTCTTCACCTTTTAATATTGCTCTATGGAACAACTCAAGCATTATTGCATTCTCTCTTTCTCTCTAAAATCTTTTTCTGTTTAATCTGATATCCATGAAATCGGTGTCTGTTAAACTAAAGGTACGCTGTACATATTAAATGGGTTAGACTAGAAATACACTGCTATATGCTGCAATAATAGGATGGGAAATAATTTTTTTCTTCTTCCAATGCAGGTGTGACATTTTGTCTTTTATAGGTGCAGGTATGGCTGTATGTTTAAGAAGTTCATTTTGTAATCATCTGGTTTCAGGTTCAGTTCCTTTGCGCGGCAGCTTAGGCAAGTGTCTTCTACTGTAGACCTGGGTCATCCAGTGCCTTGTGAGAAAATTCGGTAGATGGAAACTGTGTGGAAGCCCATCATGTATGTGGGTGGGTGTTTGTGTGTGTGTTTGTAACCCCACCGCCTCTTGGCAACTGGTGTTGTTTTGTTTACAAACCAACACCTGTAACTTAGCAGTTTGGAAAATGAGGCGAATAGATTAATTACCAGTCTTTAAAAAAATGATGGGCAACCCTTATCCCTATTTTGCAGAGGAAATCAGTAGTACAGGGTCCAAGAACACCTGACATCTTTGACACTGACTGGCACAAACTGATAGCAGCCAGTCAGACCCCTGTATTCGCAAAGATTTTATTTGACTTTTATAAATAGTAAAATACCCTACCTTTGATATTCAAATACTATTTTTTTCCACCTTGTTTTGTATCTATGTTCTTACTTGTGTATTCGCATATCTATCTATCTATCTACCTACCTACCTATCTATCTATCTAGCTAGCTATCTACCTACCTATCTATCTACCTATCTATCTATCTACCTATCTATCTATCTATCTATCTATATATATATATATATATATATACACACACACACACATACATACATGTGTGTATGTGTTTCAATATTGTTCTTACTATACAATCACAAGAATGATTAGGTTGAAATAAAATAGAATGTAGGCTGATTGCACAACCTTAACTTCTAAGCCTTAGTTACTATGGAGATAGCTGGAATACTCAGCCCCTGATGAATTTTTTTTTTTTTTTTTGTTACATCAAAGAACCTTTAATGGCTTAATAGCTTACAGAAGATCATTTTATGAATCAATGGCAGACTCACTTCAGTGTTACTAATGAGAGTAACTGTGTTGTTTGAAGATATATATAAATATGTCCCAATCAAACCCTGGCTGTATCTTAAAAAAAAACAAAAAAAACATCAAATAACTGTTTGTTTTTATTTTTGCTTTTATTGTTTTTTTTTAAAGTCAGTCTAAGGCATGTGGTCATGGGGTTAGGGCATTACATTCATGGTCATAACATTGTGAGTTTAATTCCAAGAATGGGCAGTGCATTGCATCCTTGAGCGAGGCACATCATTTCACATTATTCCAGTCTGCTCAAATGTAAATGAGAGTTGACTTAGCACTGATGCAGTTCCCTCCCTCCCTCTCTCTCCCTCTGGCTGTGACAAGCCTGTTGTTCTATGTGTCACTGATGGGAGGGCCAAGAAACTTTATTTTTTATTACAAAGGCACCTAAAATAACTAGTAAAAACGATGGTAGTTGGGGGTGTTGGACAGTTGATCATAAAATTGTGATTATTGAAATGTCTAATTTTTGTGAGGTCAAGATCTGATCCAACACAGAGTTTTAACTCACTAGACTGCTATCCAGGTAACATAGTCTGTAAATTAAAGAGACACCTGAAGGGATGCAATGTATGATAATGATTATGATGATGATTAAAACAATTTGTCAATCCTCTGCTTTTAGAAGATGCTGTTTCTTTGATGATTTTCAGTATTGGTTCGCTTTTGGCTCAGCTCACAAGATTCTATACTTTAGCGGGATTTGGCTGATATGATGCCAAACCCAAATGCATAATCAATGGAAGGGACGTGGAATGGCTTCAGTCAGGGATTGAAACTTTAAGTACTTAGGTGGTTGGGTGACCAGTTTGGAAGTAGACATCAAGATCAGGAAGGCACAAGCATGGACAGCCTATCACAAACTAAAGAAGGTCTCCAAATTGCCCAGGCAAACTAAAATCAAGCTGTTCATTGCAACTGTCAAATCAGTATTATTATATCAGTGAAACATGGACACTGACAAAGAAATTATCAAATGGGCTGGATAGCTGTTATGAAGGAATGTGAAATGGCAGAAATGCATGACAAACGAATGCCGTTATGGAGACCTGCCGAAAGCTAGTGAGAAGATCATCCAAAGATGACTGCGACTATCTGATCACTGTGTGTACCACTCTGATCTGGAAGCTTCTAAATTAATCACATGGAACCCACTTCATGTTGATGTAAGAAGAGGAAAATGTTGTCATGCTTACATTGACAACTTGGTTGCAGACACTGGCCTGAAATGTATCCAGGGCCTCAAAGCAGTGATGCTGGATTGAGAAGTGTGGCAGGTGGACTTTTGCTGCAGCCTGGGTTGAAACCCAGCCATAAGTCAGTAAGGGATTGAAACAACATTGCTATATCATCTTATTCAGAATTTGCATTTGTGTTTGACATGGCTTTCAGTTTTAAAAATTTACAATATTGAATTTTACACTGTTAAATTTTAATAACCGACTTAATAAAGAAATATTTGTTATTTGATTTTCTGTATGTTGCAACAACACTATGGCATAAAAATTAACATGAAATTTTGAGAAATCGAAATACTTCAATATTTAAATAAATATTAACGATTATATTTACATTTCGAAGCAGAGAATTGAAAAAAAGAATTTAGTTTAAAATATTAATTTATGGATGTAATAGTTTCACATGAGAGATGAAACAGTAAAGACAGAGTGGTGCAAGAATGAGACAGGGTGAGAGTGTGAGTGAGAAAGAGAGATAGAGAGTGTGTGTGAGAAAGAAAGAGAGACAGTGTGTGAGAGATGAATTCATAGAGCGGAAAAAGAAAATTGAGAATGGGTGAGAAAAAGAGAAAAACGGAGGGGGAAAAATGAAGAGGAAAAGATTAGGAGAGATGAAACAGGAAAGATAGAGAGAGTGGTGTAAGGATGAGAGGGAGAGACAGAGTGAGAGTGTGAGTGAGAAAGAAGGATAGAGAGTGTGAGAAAGAAAGAGAGAGATGAATACATGAAAAGAAATAAGAAAAGTGAGAATGAGTAAGTGAGGAAAGAGAGAGAAAAAAGGAATGAAAAATGAAGAAGAAAATAAAAAAAAAGGAGAGAGATGTAATTAAGTGACTGAAAGAGAAAAATGGAGTGGAGAAGAAGAGAGAAATAGAGGGAGGTGGAGTGAGATAAGTGCTGAGAGAGAGAGAGAGAGAGAGAGAGAGAGAGAGAAAATGAGGTTTTAAGAATGATGGATAGAGTGATAGATAAATAGATAAGTTGTAATAATAATAAAAAAAAAAAAGTAATGATAGATCAATGGACAGATGAATAAAATGAATGGAAAGGATGAGAGATATTACGAAAGAGTGGGGAGGAGGTAGAAATATAATGATCAGTGATGGGAAGCTAGAGATTGATTGTTTGATAGATAACGACTGAGAATGGGCCTACTACTACTACTACTACTACTCCTACTAATAATAATAATAATAATATATAGGGAGAGAGAGGTGAGAGCGACATGCTTTGTTCAGATAAAGTGAGACGAATAGGTAAATAGTTTGTATGTATGAGAGAAAGTGAAGTTATAATAGAGAAATTGTAATAGAAAGAGAAAGAAAGAAAGTATAAAAGAGAAAGAGAGAGAGAGAGAAAGAGAAATTGTGTGTGCACATATGCAAGTGTGTGCTTGTGTGAGAGGAGGGTGAATTGAAGATAGTTTTGTTGCTGTAATTATAGCTTGAAGCTTGTTGTTATGTTGGGTGACTGAGTAAAAAAATAACACTAATGTCTGAATTAAAAATGAAAATATTCAGAATGACATAAGCTTACTTTATCCTTAGACATTTAAAAAAAATTTTTTTATTGGTATTGGTAAAGAAAGGATTGATAGCTTAAAATAGCATATTTATTACTAGGCTACTAATGGGTACTGTACAGGTCAGAGGTCAGCTTCTGCTAAACTGGTATTGTAAGTCAATTTTGATTCCTGGTTAAAGCCATTCACCATTAAACTTGCTGATGCTCTTGGACAGTGATGCTCTTGGAAATGTCTTTTCAGGAACTAGCAGGGTGTTCTAATGTCCCATGCCAGATGTTGCAGTTAGGATGGCTTTCTTCAGGGCCTGTATAGAGTGCCTTCTTTTCTTTAGTCCTGTTTAGAGTGCTTTCTTCTCTATGGAGTTGAAACCTGGACTATAATGAAGGAGTTTCAATATCACTTTGATGGTATATACACCAAACTCCACATGAGGACTCAAAGCATCTCATGGCATGAGCACAAGTCCCTGAAGAGGAGTTTTATGGACATATTCAACTGATCTCTACTATTGTTGTTCAATGCAAAATGAGTTTTGTTGGCCCAGGGCACATCAGATGTTATATTTTGCAGACTTTTGATCATGAATAGAGAAATTGTTGGTATGAAACAAAATATGGTAATGTGTTTAGTCTGGCACTATTTTTATTGGTTTAGCAAAATAAGTTTCCTCAAAGTTGGCTTTAAGAAAAGCATCCAGTTGTAAATACCATATCAAAGCAGACCTTGCTGGTGCTAGTTCATGTGAAAAGCACATAGTCCACTTTGTATAGTGGTTGGCATTAGGAGGGGCATCCAGCCATAAAAACCATGCCAAAACAGGCAGTGCAACTTGGTACTGTCCTCTGGCTTGCTAGCTCCTGTCAAAGCCGTGCCAGCATGAAAGACAAACATTAAATGTTGTTGTTGTTGATAATGATGATGATGGTGGTGGTGGTGATGATGTTTGATCTATATATTGCTAGCTAGGCTGTACAGACACCAGGTAGTGCTAACAAATGGATATGAATTACCAGTCTCTCAGCTGGGTGTCCACTGCACTATGCATTCAACCATCTATTTCTTTCTGCTGTAGTTTAGTTTTGTTGTAATTTCCTAAAGGTCGAGTCCATTTGTATTTTGCAGAAGAAACTTATGGTGGATGTAACCTTTCAAAATCTATGCTGGTAAAGGAAGAAAATGCTATGCTAACGTGTATCAGTAATAATCACCTTCCATCTTTGTGAGATGCATTCAAGATGCAAAGCAGAAAATCTGTAGGGTGGTTCGAATTAAGAGACATACAAAAATATAGACAAGGAGCCAAAGGTGTAAAGTCTAAAGCATTATAAAAACCTCTTTATGTATATTTATGTATCAGTAATAATAGTTTCGGATTTTGGCTTAAGGCCAGCAAATTTAGGAGAAAGAGGTAAATCAGTTACATCAACTCCAGTGCTCAACTGGTACTTATTTTATTGACTCTGAAAGGATGAAAGGTACAATTGACCTCGGTAGAATTTGAACTTAGAACATAAAGAACTGGAAGAAATGCAGCTGAGCAGTTTGTTCAATGCATCAGTGACTCTACCAGTTTGTTGCCTTAGTAAGTATCAGTAATATTTCTTGTCTTTTGTTTGTCTATGCATTCAAACTCTGCTGAGGTCGACTTTGCTTTTCATCCTTTCGGAGCCGAAAAAATAAGTACCAGTTGAGCACTGGGGTCGATGTAACAGAGTTATTGATAGTATCTATAAAATTTTGTTTTACTGTCGGGTGACTTTTGGCCAACCCTATATATGTGTGTGTATATACAAATGCATATTAGGTAAAATAATATGACATTAAATGATGATGGTGTTGATGATTAGATATGTATATATTATTTTACCTAATATGCATTTGTATATATGTATATATATGTGTATATATATATATATATATATATATATATATATATATATATATATATGGAGAGAGAGAGAGAGAGAGAGAGAGAGAGAGTCTAAATATTTCCAGTATCTTCTATATCAGTATATAAGTGATAGTAATAATAGTGATAGTGTAAAAACTTTTATCATTAAAATAAATCTGAGTTCTTTACTTTAGAATAATTACATTGTCTTAATTTAATTACCTAATCAACACTTTACTAGGATTAAAGTTCATTTCTGTTACTATGGTTTCTACAGAATAGATCACATTATGGCAATATTGTTGTTGTTGTTGTTGTTGTTACCATTGTTGTTGTCAGTGTTGATGTTGCTCAGGTCTTGCAGAATAGACTTATAGCCTGATGGCAGACGATTGATGTAGTTTTTGGTTTGTACTGTTCCAGTCATGACCATTTCATCTTTATTTTAGGACTGACATTTAGGACTTCAAACAGACAGTCCCAATTAATTAAAAGGAAATTTGGCTGTAGTGTTGAGCAGCTGAAGAGACCGCTAGAAATAGCAGTCAAGTTCTCTTGAAACACGCTCTACTATAATCTTCTATCTTTTGCTTACTTCAATCATTAGACTGCAGTCATGCTAGGACACCACCATGAAGAATTTTTAGTCAAATGAATTGCACCAGTGGTTATTTTTCTCTTTTTAAGCCTGTTACTTATTCTGTCTATCTCTCCTTCTTCTTTGCCAAACTGCTAAGTTGCAGAGATGTAAACACACCAACACAGTTGTCAAGCAGTGGTGGCAGACAAATACACACACACACACATATAACTATGCCACAAGGCTTCCACTTCACACGCCAGCTTAACTTAACTTATCCTTTCAGTCGAAAGACACTTGTTGTTTGTATTTGTAATCCAACATTTTCTCAGTTTTCTCATTTTTTTGTCTGTGTTATCACACATATTCACTCGCATTCTTCCAAACATTTAATGCCCTTAGCTTAGATTTTTGGGGCCTACCAATTTTGAACAGTCTCAGGTGTGACAGGCCGTAACTGTAATGATGATTGGAAACTTGACGGATGAATAGAAAGCCATGAATCCTCCATCCTGGTTTTCTCCTCTGTCTTTTTATCGTCCATCTATGTTTTTATTGTCATCCATCACATTCTTGTTCTGTTTTTTGGATTATATATACATATAGCGGCATACGTACACCTTTTATTCAGCTTATATATATATACACACACACACACATACACATATGACAGACTTTTTTCAGTAGTAGAAGACACTTGTCTAAGGTAGCATACAGAGAGACTGAACCCATAACCATGTGGTTGGGAAGCAAAATTTTTCCCACACAGCCATGTTTTTTTGTTTTTTTTGCATATTTTTACATGTTTGCATGGGTTGGATGGAGTTTATTGAGGCAGATTTTTCTATGACTGAATGCCCTTCCTGTTGCCAACCCTTACCTGCTTCCAAGGTAGGTAATATTTCTCCATGACCAGACATGTTTTCACAAAATATTGGAAATGAATGACACTGTGTGTATGGCAATGATACTCATTTACAACTAAATGAAATTAAGTGAACATTGGATAATGTAGTCCTAGATCATCATCATCACCACCATCATATCCAGTCTCCATACTGGCATGGGCTGGATGGTTTGACATGAACCTGGCTAGCAGGGAGCTGTCTAGCAGGGAGCTGTCTAGCAAGATATACAAAAAAAAAAAAAAAAAAGAAAAAAGAAACCTAGTTGGTCATGGTTGGAATGGATTTGGTCATTGACCTACTGAATCAGAGTTGACTTGACTTTAGCAGCAACAGCAGCAGTTTGAGAGATTACCATATTTGCTGGTGTATAAGAGGCACTCTTGCATAAGATACACTCTTGCATAAGATTCACCCCTATTTTACAAGTATATTTTATGGAAATAACAAAGGCATATTTCATCATGCACCTATTGAAAGATATTTTAAAGTGGTTTTGTAGGGGAGAATGTATGATTTTGCGCATATAAATTCAAAGCTGTAACAGTATACTGGAATAAATTATGAAACCATAAATTTATCATGCAATGAACTATACAAGTATCGTATTTCAACTTCATCTTGTAGATCAATATTTTATTTTTTTTTTTCTCTCATGCTGGGTCCGGAGGCTGGGTCTTGTATAGCCTTTATAAGCTCTTCGAGATTGGTGATACTGATGCCATTACTATTCCTCTCGAGCTGCTGTAAGTCAGCACTTGTGAAAAAGGCATGAGCAAGAAGAAAGTTCCAGTGAGCTGACATTCTAAGAAAGAAGAACTGAGCATGGTGAGTAGTGTGAGGCGTAATGGATTAGACACAACAAGAGTGATAAGAAGAGAGAGGTTCAGTGACAGTTTGGAAATCTTTTGTTTATTTGTTTATTTCTAGTGTTCTTGATATTAATTTCTTTGACTTAGACACAAAGGATTGTTTATTCTTCAAGAACACTTCAAATTTCGTGAAATGTTTGGTCATTGGAATTTTATTGATGCATATTTTTTTGACCCCCAAAGGAAGTAAGAGTGAAGTCATCCCATCGAGATTTGACCTCAAAACAATGTGGACATATAATGTCTAGTCCAACTGTCTACCAAATTCTTATGTTCTCATGGTATTTCTGGATGTCAAAGACAGTAGCAATAGTAATTAGAATGGTTGTTCTGAGAGGACGGCAAGGAAATCTTTTAAGTGATTGGTTATATGTAAAAAGTAAAACAAAAATTTCTGCTTGTTTTATTTTCTTTAATTGCACTTTTAAGCTGCTAATCCTACCTTGCTAAATATATCATTACCTTTTCCAGTCTGTCCTTTTCACTATTTGCTTTTATATTTATGTGTACGTCTACCTATCAGTGTGCTAACCAGTCTTTCTTTCTGTATGTGTCTTTATATATCTCTCTATGTTTGGCCATTTCTCTTTCAACGTTTCCTCTCTCTAAATATATTTCTTTGTTTGCTGATCACTTTCCCCTCTCTGTGTCCATCTGTATGTTGCAGTGTGTCTGTCTGTCTCTGTCTCTCTTGCTTTCTCACTCTCTATATATGTCTGTCAGTTTCTCTTTCAATAAGTGTCCCTTTCTCTAAATGATCTGTTTATCTGTCTATGTATATTCAACTTTCTGTCTTTCTAGTTGTTTGCTTTCATGCATATGTGTGTGTGTATCTGTGTGTGCACGCGTGCACATATACTTTTATATATATATATATATATATATATATATATGTCTGTGCACATATGCTTTTTGTAGTTATATGTCCCCATACATCTGTCTCAGTGTCTTTCTCTCATTATTTGTCTCTCTTCATAACACAGTCACCCTGCCTATTTTCGTCTCTCTTTCTTCTTTTAGTATCTGTTTATAGATTTACCCCTTTCTTTTTCTCCCTCCTACCCTCTCTTTCTCTCTTTCTCCCCCCCCCCTCTCTGTCTGTTTCACTCATACACACTCACTCCTAACTTGAATCATATAAAACTCTTGTCTTTCTCTCAAGCCATCTTGTCTTGTCTGATTGTTATATTTTGAATAAATATTGTACATAAACAGAATGAATAGATTTTAAAATCATGTATGATATAATGTTGTTAGGAACTTCTGTTAGGAATTATAGATTAAACATTTGTCTTTTGCTTTGCTGTGTACTATTAATGAAATATTGTCTTCCTATCATTTTATCTTCCTGTAATTCTAGTACTATTGATTAAGTAGTATTTTCCAATCACAATACACTATTGATTAAACTATCTTTTTCTGTTGCTAGTTTCCTTTATTTTCAACTTCCTAAACACCAACATCCACTGTTAAATTCATTTGCTCCATACTGTCATTTTGCTGTTCAGATCTACAAATTCACCCTTTCACACATATCTCTTCTGAAATCTGTTCGGGTCTTACAAAAATTTCTTTTTGTTTTTTAAATTCATTTTTCTTCTTGGAATTTTTCTCATTTAATAATCTAATTCCACTTCATTGCACTGTTTCATTTCATCCAATTTTTATCATCATTTTACAACATAAGAATATATTATCTAAGTTGTCTCATTTGTTAACCTAATCTACTGGTTTTTCATTCTCAGCAACAGTCTTTTGTTGTCCAAAATACATCCATTAGATTTATATTGTATAGTGAATGGATCTTAGATCTCATATTTTCTAATGAATCTTATATTATATAATGTATGTTATATTTTATAATTAAGATTTTACAGTTGATATCAATAGCCCTTACATCATCTGCATAATTTTCACATTTGAGCAATGGAGTTATCCTTGTATATGCAATAAATCATTTTCTCCTCATATATCTCTAGATTTTGTAAATCTTTTGCACACATTAAGTTCTATTTATTGATCTATAGATAAAAATTTTATAGACAGTATAGACAAGGTGCTGGGCTCTCAGCTGAAGATAGGGCTGACTGAAGGCACCAGTAACTCAGGCAATGACCAGGAGGTTACAGTAGAATATATTTGATCAAGGTGCCACACAGTGGTACTGAACCCAGAATCATGTGGTTGGGAAGCAAACTTCTTACCACACAACCATGCCTGTGCCTATAAAACCTGAAATTAAAATCTCGCATGTAGGAATAAAATGCGGTACTATTTATAGCAGTCCAAGACAGGACACCACGAAGGAAAGTAATCAACTTTTGATGCTATGATTTGTGACTATACATATGAACAGTCATCATTGATAGAGACAGACTGCCTACTACTTAAAGGGTAAGGACCCCCTTCAGTCATGAATGACCATAGGATTGCACCTAGAAAGCTCCCTTCTGCGGCACAGGTCCAGGCAAGGTTGTTTATGGAAGACCAGTAGTTGCCCATACATACCAGTCTCCTCTCTCCATGCCTCTGATGTCATCCAAGAGAAAGGCAAAGGCTGATGCAGCTTGGCACCAGTGACATCACAACTCATTTCTGCAGCTGAGTGAACTGGAGCAACGTGAAATAAAGTGTCATCTTGCTCAAGAACTCAACACACAACCCAGTCTGGGAATCAAATTCATTACCTCATGATTGTGAGCCCGATGCTCTAACCACTGAATCATGCACCCCTTTTGTACAAATATATCATGATATAACACATATCATAAAACATCTTTTGTTTGTGTAAATCTCAGTATAATATACTACTGCAGGTCAAAATAGTATAGTAGCACAGTAGAGAATAATATGCAGTAATAGAGAGAATAGTAAAATAGTCAAATATCGCTGAAGTCAATTTTGTCTTTCATCTTTTCAGGGTTGATTAAAAAAAAAAAAGGGACCAGTCAAGTACTAGATTCAATGAAATTGACTAACCCTCTCTCCTAATATTTCAGGTTTTCTTCTATTTTCATTTTACATATTTCAGTTGTTAGACTGCGGCCAATGAACCAACCCTACAGTTTATTTCTTTTTAAGCCTGGTTCTTATACTCTCAGCCTCTTTTGCCGAACTGCTAAGTTACAGGAATGTAAACACATCAGCACTGGTTGTCAAGCAATAGTGGGAGACAAACGCAGGCACAAAGATGCATACATACATAGACATATATATGTGTGTGTGTGTGTGGGTGTGTGTTTGATGGATTTCTTTCAGTTTCTATCAACCAAATCAATAAATCAACTCAGACGGCTTTGGTTGGCCTGAGGCTACAATAGAAGACACTTGCCAAAGGTGTCATGCTGTGGGTGTGAACCTGGACTCATTTAGTTGGGAAGTGAACTATTTTAGGGAGAAAATTCTAGCTCCCTTCTATCATTTGTGTTTGTTCTATGACAGAATAATTGCAAGACAGGACTTTGAAAATTTTCAATAGGATATTAAGAATTAAGGAGGAAATTCTATCATGGTAGGGCAGTGACTAGCAACCTTAACATTTGCTTGCTATTAGAATGCTTAATCCATTGGTTCAAATTACTGTGTCCTTTGTCAAATAGACTCAATATTTATTTAGTAGATTTGATCAACTAAAAATCTCTAAACTGTGTCCATGATTTTTTTTTGTGTATTATTTTTCTGTTTTTGATTTGTTTTGATTTCTTTTTGTTGTTAATCTATTAAGTAATCTATTCAATTTTAAAACAGGAAGCAAAGGAAATAAATAAATTAATAAATAAAACATTGAAAAAATATATTAATGCTGTCACGTATTATATTGCAAAGATGTTTATAAAACACACAAACCCAATATTTGAATAGTTTGCACAACAATATTCACTCTTCTAACACTAATTAGAATTTTTTTGTCTGAACATTTTAACAGATTTTAGAGAAGTTGGTGGACATAAAAAAAGAAAAAGATGAAAAAAGGAAAAGAAAATTAAGAAAATAAAATTAACATGTTGGGCACTTTTGCTTCTATTAATTTCAAAATAAAAGCCACACTTCATTAGGTTAAGAATGGAAAATATCGATTATTTCAAATATATGTTCCAGGCAAGTTATTTGGTGTATGTATGTGCTTAGGTATGTTTGTATGTACATATTAACACACACACACACACTTATATATATATAGGCATATATGTATAAATATATATAATATATATATACTTATATATATATATATATATATATATATATATATATATATATATATATATATGTATATACATACATATATATTATGTATGCATTTATTTGTGTATATATGTGTGTGTGTGTGTGTATGCATATATATATAAATGAAAATGTATGTATTTGTACATATATATATATATATGTAAATATATGTATGTATAATGTAAATATACATTTATGTGTATATATATATATATGTGTATATATACATATATATATGTATATATTCATATATGTGTGTATACATACATGAAAGTGTATGTAAAATTTATTAATGAGGGTAGAAATTGATATTAATCAATTAAAACCATATTAAAAAATCCGAAGATTAAAATTATATTACATACAAAAATAAGAGGAATGACCAGCAAAAGTGGACTCCTATATGCTAGAAATAGATGCCGAATCATCTAACCATGAAAAAAAAATATATGTTCTCAGTAAAAATTCAGCACCACAACAGACTGTAAAAGGGCAAGACAAATGAAAAAATACTAAATAAAAAAACGATTAACCTATGCACCATGGTTTCACCTGTTAAAATTTACATAAGTAAATATCTGCAGGATCGTCAGCGTAGTCCGTCGATTCGCAATGAAATTTACAGAACTAGACACAAGACGTCCATCCGAAAGGGAGCACGTGTAGAGTTCTACAAATTACATTCAGTGTATCATTTCAAATGTCCTCAATCTGGCACGCTAAGTCCGGAAATAATTCTGCAGTTAATAAATTTTTGCAGCTAATTTACCGGTTAGAGAACATTATTATATAAAATTTATTAATGAGGGTAGAAATTGATATTAATCAATTAAAACCAGTGGTCTAGCATATTAATCTTCGGATTTTTTATTCTATTGGTCTCCAAACCATTAAGTTATGAGGTATAACCACACCAACACCAGTTATCAAGCAGTTGTGGGGGACAAACACAGGCACAAAGTCATACACACACACAAACACATATATGCAACAGGCTTCTTTCAGTTTCCATCTACTGAATCCACTCACTGGGCTTTGATCGGCCTTAGACTATATAATAGAAGACATTTGCCCAAGGCTCCACACAGTGGGACTGAACCAAGAAGCAAACTTCTTACCACACAATGAATCTCTTTGAAGATTTTACTGTGATCCTGTATTCTGATTTTAGAGAGTAAGATGCTATCCTTAACTTTATAAGCAATGCTGGAGAAAGTAAATGCCACTGGTCAAAGAATTATTGATGGAACTATTAACCTCTTTGTTTTGTATACTTTCGTTTGTGTACATAATATTGCGATCGATCAAAATCTTCAATTATCTTTTGGTGCCACTTATTACATATCAGTCAATCTGGCAGGCATTATGACAGGGTCAGTTGTTTTTGTGATGGAAGAAACTGGAATGATATCTATAAAAGCATTAATAATGTTGCTGTAGTGTTGTTGTTGTTGCTGTTATTATTGATGTTGTTGCATATGGCAGTAGTGATGTTGGTGATGTTGATAGTGGATGTGAAATTATATCTCAAAATTCAAGAATTATATGCCAGCAATTGATTTTAGTGAGAAAATGAAATGAAATAAAAATAATAACTGCAAACTTGTTCGAAGAGAGATTTGTAAAATATAAAAATAAATGATAAATAAATTTTTAAAAAATAGCAGAAAACTCAGAATGAATGACCTTTTATCTCCCACACTAACTTTTTCCTGCAGAAGGGAAAGAAAAAAACCGATAACACTATTAAAATAAACATAGAATTAAAGAAAAGATTTTAGTTTAGTCAAATTTCCTTCCGCTGATATTTTGGTATGGAAAAAGGTTTTTGGAGAAGGAACCAGATTTTCCCCCTTCTCTTTTCAATGTTTTAGAAAAAAAAAAAAAGTTTCTGTGCTTCAGACTTGAGGAAAGAAGGCAGAAGAAATCAATTTTCTGCAAAGTGCAACTGAAAGCAGGCGCATCTAAACTGCTGTTTGAAATTCAAACTACAGACACGGAACTTTAACATTGTGCAGCAGATGACATTGCCATGATGCAGGAATTGTATATCTTTGCATTGGTGGTGCTGAATTCTGACTCAAA
>NC_142946.1:52970815-53025815 GCF_046866305.1 Octopus bimaculoides
CAAACTGATACAAAGACACACACACACACACACACACACACACACACACACACACACACACACACACACACACATATCGAGCCTCTTTCAGTTTCCGTCTACCAAATTCACTCACAAGGCTTTGGTCGGCCCAGTGCTATAGTGGAAGTGGAAGACACTTGCCCAAGGCATCAAACAGTGAGGCTACACTTGGAACCATGTGGTTCGGAAGCAAGCTTCTTACCACACAGCCATCCCTTTTCCCTATTGCAAGGAACTTTTATAGGATTTTGTCAATTTAAGATACTCAGATTTTACTTTGTCAATTCAAAATACTCTTCTTTAACTCCTATCAAGTTGTATTAACGATTCACTCCTTTTAAGTGCCATAAAATACTTTGTCAACGCTAAATGAGAAATAAAATCCTTTCATTTTCGTTTTTTCCATGCCATTACACAAAGAGCCTTGTAAACCAAAAGAGAAACTTATAGAAACCTGGATTTTCATATTTTACTGTTGAATGTAAACACTGGAACAGAGGTTAATGTAATAGAAATTATGTATGGACAACAACTGTTTGGTTATTTATCTATACACATGACCAATCCCAAACTGGATTTATGTGCTCATATCTCTCACAGTCAGCATATGTTTGGATTTATCAAAATAATATATGTACATTTATTCTGAAGATCTTCAGATGCAGATTTTCATTAATTTCTTGTTAAGAGAAGAGGCTGGGAGAGGGAAGGAGGGTAGGTAGTTGCAGAAAGACAGCTCCAAGATAAAAACAAAAATAAATACAAGGTGAAATCAATTTATTGATTTCTGATGTTAAGAAATAAAGAATTTAAGGTGCTGCATTAGTTGAATCTTGTAGACTTTTATGATATTTCTGCACTTTGAAACTAAATAGGGCAATGGATAGCAGAATTGGTTGAACAGCAGATAAAATACCTTGGGGTATCCTTTACATTCTGAATTTAATCCCATCCATATTGACTTTGCCTTTAGGCTTTCCAGTTTGGATGAAATAAGAACCTGCCAGATACAGGAGGTGATACAAATGGACCTTCATTGGTCTCAAAGAGCAAGACTCAGTTGTTTGATCAATTGAGTTAATTATCTGTGCAGGAATGGCTGTGTGGTTAAGAAGCTTGTCTTGCAACCAAATGCTTTTCAGTTCAGTCCCATTGCATGGCACTTTGGACCCAGGTCAACCAATGTTAGCATGGAAAATGGATGTTAAATGATAATGATGTTAGTGAAGATGATGATGATGGTGGTCTATAACAGGCATGGACAACCTTTTTCAAAAAACAGTCTGCAAGAAACATGGTTTATCATCACATGGGCCACACTACTAAAAAATAATTCACGGTAATTTTTCATTAGGCATGCCACTCAGAAAGTCCCACAGGCCACATGCTGCCCAAGAGGATGCAGTTTGTCCATGACCATAATCTACTATACTAGAATCATCATAGCATTGGTGTTGTGAACTGAGATTACATATCATCTCCACATTTATGTGAAGGGACATAAAACTTTGCCCCAAGAATTAAAGATATAAACAAAGATCATCTATTGTTGAAAATTTATTATTGTAAATATTGTCATTAAGAGTAACATCACACACAGTGAAATCTTTAATTAATTTCTTGTGTGTCAAAGAAGCCATAATAATTACAGAAGAAATAGATTTAATAGGCAATTTTATATTAATGGCAAAAGAGGTGTGAATAGAATTTTCTGTACTTCCAGAATCAATTAAAATGTCAATGTCTTTGTTTGTTTGTTTGTTTGTTTGTTTGCTTTTTGTTTTTTCTTTTTGTAACAACTGACTTTTGAGTGGAATCTGAAGCAGCTACAAATGTTGTGAAAATGACATGATAGAATCATTAGTGCGTCGGCGTTTCATTTTTGCTCTTTGCTTTCTTGAGTTCGAATCATACTGAGGTCAATTTCACCTTTTATCCTTCCAGGGTTGGTAAAATAAAAATGCCAGTTCCATTCCCAGGATCAGTGTAACCGACTATCTCTTTCTCCTCAAAATGGCTAGCATTATGCCTAAATAAGAAACCATTATCGTTATTTGTTTTGTCGTCGTCACTATTTGTCTTTGTACTGTCCCCCTCATCTGCCATAGTGGCAAATAAATAAAATCGTTAGTATTATTATTATTATTATTGTTGTTGTTGTTGTGAAGGCAGCAAACTGGTACAATCATTAGGTCATTGGAAAAAATGCTCAGCAGCAATTCTTCTTGTTCTTTACATTCTGAACTTAAATTTCACTGAAGTCAACTTAGCCTTACATCCTTTTGAGGATCAATAAAATAAGTACCAGTTGAGCACTGGGGTTGATGTAACTGACTATCCCCACCACCAAAAATTTCAGGCCTTGTGCCTATAGTAGAAAGGATTATTATTACTATTGTTGTTGTTGTTGTTATTATTATTGCGCATGTGGCCAATAAAAAAAACCATTATTATTATTATTAAGGTGATGAGCTGGCAGAGCTGTTAGCAGGCTGGACAAAATGCTTCACAGTATTTTGTCTGTCTTTACATTCTGAGTTTAAATTCCATCAAGATTAACTTTGCCTTTCATCTTTTCGGGTTGCATAGAATAAGTGCCACTTGAGTACTGGAATTGATGTAATTGACCAGGTCCCTCCCACTAAACAGTTCAGGCCTTATGCCTATAGTAGAAAGGATTATTATTATTATCATCATTATTATTATTATTATAGGCATACCTTTGAGTAATGGGATTTTTTTTTCCACATCAGTGACATAGATTCTTTGGCAGGGCAATCCTGCTGTTTACCAATCTGACCACCACACAAAAAGCAAAAAAGGCATTTATAATCCTTTTTAATAGCAGCTTGATGAAGAGAGTTATTAAGATTACATTGATCATGTCACAAATGCTCTGATACTGCATTAGCAGAACGTGTTGATTATGAATAACAGTGATTATTATAGCATGCATCCAAGCCTGTTCCAATGCTATTACTTGTTGTCTTGCATCATTTAATTTTGAGTTCACTGTTTTCAAGTAATCTTTGATGTGTAGCAAGCACTCTGTTGAAAACCTGTAATAAAAGAGTATCTCATGTGCATTCTTCATGATATTTAATGGTAAATACTGTTTTAGAACAATGATCTCTGTTTAAAAAGTTCCAAGGCATGAATAAAGCCTGTGAGTGACTTTGATGCTGGGTTATTTTTGAGTTCTCATAAGTGACAGATGAAAACTATATTTTGGAGTTTACAGTGGAGGTGCTTCCATTTATTAATTTAATCAGTGATGTAATATCTTCATAAATATTTGTAGAAATATAATTTATTAATAAGAAACAAATTTCTTACTTCACTCTGTTTTTTTTTGTTTTTGTTTTTTTACTTTTCACAAAAGATTTTGAATAGTGCCAAAAGTAGGTGCAGATATGGGTGTGTGGTAAGAAGCTTGCTTCCCAACCACATGGTTCTAGGTTCAGTCCCACTCTGCGACACCTTTGGAAAGTGTCTTCTACTATTGCTTCAGGCTGACTTAAGTACAATGCCAGCAATTGAAGAGTTTAGTCAAAGGAAGAGTTTAGTCAATCACATCAACCTAGTATTTAAATAGTACTTTATTTTATTTCATAAAAACCTAAAAGAAATAGCATTGACAAGAGTTTTCATTGTAATTGTAACAAGAGCAGTTCTAAAAGTTATAGTAACAACAATACTTAGCAGCCTCAATGAAACCATCAAGAAGCCAACCAAATCACTGAATAAATTTTGTGTAGACAAGAAGACAAGAAATATTTCCAAATGTTTTATTCAGCATTTCAAGTCTGTTACCATTCTCGTTGACTTTATTTGATTGCCGAGCCAATACATGTGCCTCGTTGCTGTTATTATATTCAAAACATCACACACACCACAAATTTCATATTTCACAGCAAATATCCTAGATAATATCTTTTGGGAATCTTTTAAGAAAACCTGTGATGGCTTCAAAGAGTAGAATGTATAAACAAACATGTATATGTGCATGTGCATAACCATAATAAAAAAGGACAAAAAACATATATAGATGGATGTATTAATTTTCCTTGCTACTTAACATTCGTGTTAGCATTGGATGTAATGGAGGTTTTGCTGAAAAACGTGCTCTGGCCATTCAACTATCCAACAGGAGTTGTATATCTATGTATGGGATGATGATGATGTTGTCAATTCCCTTGCCAGTATATCACCCGCTGGCTTTGTACCATCAAAGACATGCTGCAACAGCAGTTCCGTTACTTGAAAAGCAAGTAAAGGTTAATGACAGGAAGAGCATCCACTTGTGAAACTATGTTACAATGTTATATTTGTAACAATATTTGTTACAATATTCTATTTGTCAACTCTTGCTAGCCTTGCAAAAGGGAAGTAAAAATGAAACAAATGAACAGGTACAGGAGTGGCTGTGTGGTAAGTAGCTTGCTTACCAACCACATGGTTCCGTGTTCAGTCCCACTGTGTGGCATCTTGGGCAAATGTCTTCTACTATAGCCTCAGGCCAACCAAAGCCTTGTGAGTGGATTTGGTAGACGGAAACTGAAAGAAGCCCGTCGTATATATGTATATATATGTGTGTGTTTGTGTGTCTGCGTTTGTCTCCCTAGCATTGCTTGACAACCGATGCTGATGTGTTTATGTCCCCATAACTTAGTGGTTCGGCAAAAAGAGACCGATAGAATAAGTACTAGGCTTCCAAAGAATAAGTCCTGGGGTCGATTTGATTCGACTAAAGGCAGTGCTCCAGCATTGCCGCAGTCAAATGACTGAAACAAGTAAAAAAAAAAATTTTTTAAATATAAAAACAGAAAACGAATTTTGGAAACTTTGCTTACATCACGACACAGTGCGAAAGTTAACATGCAAAAACACATCTAAAAATTCAACGGACAAAATATGACCATGACAAATAAATCAACAAGTGACTGCTGCAGTATAATGCTTAGTCAATAAACCATTCGTGGGCAGGTCTACAGGAATTCAATGAGAGAGAGAGAGAGAATGTGTGTATGTTTGTAAATATATATATATTTATATATATATATATATATATATATATATATATATATATATATATATATATATATATATATATATATACATAGATAGATAAATAGATAGATACACACACACACACACACACACACACATGCACAAATACACTGACCAAATAAAGGTGTCTTGGAAATTTTGTAAAAAGCCAACATATATCAAAGAACAGGTTTTTTATTTAACCCTAGGTCAGCTCTGATCAAGCAGACTTGTGATCAAAGGTGTTTCAGCCATAACCATCTCACCTCAGTTTCAGACAGTATATCTAAAATTACTTTTAGCCAAAGTTTCTTTTCTGTTTTTTAATCCTTTCATGTCTGAATTCATAAAATTAGTTTTTAAACATAAAACATAACGTTGCCGGGATTTTTTTTTTTGTTAGTATTTTCTTTTAGTTGATTTGCACCTAAAAGCTATTTTAATATGAAACTCATTTATATTTTTAGTTATCAATAAAAATATAGTGATGGGACATTGATATTATTCCAGAATTGTTATTTGTCTGAATAAATATTTATGAAAATAATCACATATACCATATATATATATATATATATAAATATATATACATAGACACACACACGCACACTTATATCTACATACATATATATATGTACATACATACACACACACAATATGTATGTATGTATGTATTTATGTATATATGCATACACACACATGATATATCCAAGAAAAAATATAAAAACGCATAAGTATGTAAAAATACAAGACCAGTGAATTTATTTAAATGAACAAAATAAAGCAATTTCTAAGTAGAATTGCAAAGCACTACTCACTTTGTACTGTATGTAGCAACTATTTGTGGTTGTCCTCCTTGTTGCCATTTGTGCGAAGATGATGTCATATTTGAACAGATATAATTAGTCTTTGGGACATAATTAGTTTTCAGGTAGTATGAAAAAGTTCCTGGACTAGTTCTGTAGCACACCAACAGATGGCAACACACAGTTGCATGATCAGTGAGAGCTAGCAGTGACCTTCATGAGGCAGTGAGCTGAGTGACATTACTGTTTAATTTGCAAGTTGTGAAAAATTGTGTTTTTATGATCATGTGTCTGCGATTTTTGTCATGGACAGGAAGTTGGAACAAAGAGTTGGAACAAAGAGTTGGAACAAAGAGGCAATATAAAATTTTGTGTTATACTTGCGAAGTCTGCTACAGAGTCATTGAGCATGCTTTGGTAAGTTTATGGCAACAAGGCAAAGGCTTGTTGCTAAAACTCCCCCGCGAACAAGAAGCAGTTGAAGGAGAGAACAAGTTCGGCCAGATGAAGAAGTGTGGATGTGTCAGGTTGGAGGTTGGGTCAAAGGTCTCCTCTGTTGTCCATATTGTTAGTTAGGACAGTGGGACAGTGAACATAAGTGTTCATTAAGTGTCAAGTGTTACATGTAGTAGTCTACCTGGTGGTTGTGAGTTCAATACTTGGGCTACTCATCAGCATTATCCTTTTAACGTCCACATTTCCATGCTTGCCATGGGTCAGATAGAACTCATTGAGGTAGATTTTCTATGACCAAATTCCCTTCCTGCTATCAACCCTCACTTGTTTCCTAGTAAGGTAATATTCCCCCATGGCCAGAAATGTTTCTGCTTCAGATTGGAAATGAAGGACATGGCATTTATGGGGATGACACTTTATTCTTTTATTCGTTTCAGTCATTTGACTGTGGCCATGCTGGAGTACCACCTTTAGTCGAGCAAATCGACTAAAATTTGTATAGGTATGAAAGCTTGTATTGAAATAATCAGTGTATGACTTAACTTATTAAACAAAGTTCAACAAATTCATTCATATTTATGTAATGAAGGAGGTTGGTTGTTAAAATGGTTTATAGTTTTTAGTTTTCATATTTCTATACAATTGTTTCATACAAATGGACTCAGATATTCATAAATATGAAATCGTAATAGTCATATTTGTACTCCTCAGTAGATAATAGAAAAACAAAAAAGGATGCTTGAAGTGCATAGGTTTTTTTTTTGTTATCATTTTATGGGATTTATATATTTGTTCTTCCAGTCAGGTTTATTTGACCCTAGACTAAAAAATATAGGAAGTAGGTGCTAATATATGTAATATTAAATTTGACCCCCTCTCTATGAAATCCAATATCTATCTGTATGTCTGTCTGTCTGTCTGTCTCTCTCTCTCTCTCTCTCTCTCTCTCTCTCTCTCTATATATATATATATATATATATATATATATATATATATATATATATATATATATATATATGTATGTATACACACACACACACACACACACACAAATGCACTCTGATTCTAGTAGGATAGCAATGGTTTCACAAATATAAGAATTAACAATACAAGAACTCTATGGTATGGACAGTGGTATGAGAACAATGGACCCTTATGAAGGTTTTGTTTCCAAGTTCTAAGAATGAGAACATAATACACCATACTACAGACACCTGTTTAAAGTCTGAGGCTGCAACAACCAAAACATAGTGACAATAACAACCAAAGATGAGGTCACTAGACCGAATATATCAGTGTTTAAAATAATGAAAATACCTCATCTTAGAACTATTGAAAAACATTCAAACATGTTTACAGATTCACTCAGACAACACTCATATTAATTCATATTTGAAAAGCAAACAAAAATAAATTCGAAAACAAAACAAAAACAAACACCACAAAAAAACAAACCACCACCCTGAGAAAACAAACTCCAAAAAACAAAAGGAATTATGAATGATACAAAAAATATTTCTGTTTTTTGTAATAGATTTTTCCAGTTCTGTAACTAAACTGAAAAATACAAAAAAAACAAAAAAATAATAATGATAATAATAATAGCAACAGCTATTTTATCATTTGCCACTGGGTCAACACAGACACATACATTACAATACAGAGCAATTTTACAAAATTACAGCACAATGAAAAAAAATTTATATATGGTTGTACAGAAATGCAGACATTCACACACATACACACAAATATTTACATATCTCTCTCTCTCTCTCCATAAATATATATATATATATATATATATATATATATATATATACTTTATTAAAAGATATCACAAAAACTGTTACTCAGGGTTTCACATTCCCGTTTGTCCGACGAATGGGAACATGAAACTCTGAGTAACAGTTTTTGTGACATTTTAACCGAATATGAGAACTCACTTCTCATATTCGGTTAAAATGTCTTACGTTTAAGTTGGTTCCCAGGCATTTCCCTGAAGAGAAGATTACACTCTTATCAACATCACCTATTGCTATGGAAGGTATAATTTGTAATCTTCGAAACATATGTTGGAAATAAAAGTATTCAGTTAAAATATGCGCTTTACTCCATTTACTAAATGTATATTTACTCAAGTACCCAAAATAACAAGGAGTTTCTACCTCATAAACAGGAGTTACACCACAGTCATTTTGTGATCTTTGCTACCCTGGTATCTATTAACCAATTTATTTTGTCCGAGTTAATTATTAACTAGGAGAAAATAAATACATTTAATAATAATAATAATAATAATAATAATAATATATATATATATATATATATATATATATATATATATATATGATAGGTATATATACATACACATGCACACATATATAGGAAACAACTTCTATCTCATTCCAGGGTGAAAAACTAGAGGTAGTCGAGAGCTTCCGCTATCTGGGCGACCAAGTTAGTAGTGGGGGTGGGTGCGCTGAAAGTGTAGCTGCTAGAATAAGAATAGCCTGGGCAAAGTTTAGAGAGCTCTTACCCCTGCTGGCGACAAAGGGACTCTCACTCAGAGTAAAAGGCAGACTGTATGACGCATGCATACGAACAGCCATGCTACATGGCAGTGAAACATGGGCTGTAACTGCTGAGGACATACGTAAGCTCGCAAGGAATGAAGCCAGTATGCTCCGTTGGATGTGTAATGTCAATGTGAATACCCGTCAGAGTGTAAGTATCTTGAGAGAAAAGCTGAACATTAGAAGCATCAGTTGTGGTGTGCAAGAGAGACGATTGCGCTGGTATGGACATGTGGTGAGAATGGATGGGGATAGCTGCGTGAAAAAGTGCCACACCCTAACAGTTGAGGGAACCCGTGGAAGAGGTAGGCCCAGGAAGAACTGGGCTGAGGTGGTGAGGCAAGACCTTCGTACATTGGGCCTCACCGAGGCGATGACTACTGACCGAGACCTTTGGAAATGTGCTGTGCGTGAGAAGACCCGGCAAGCCAAGTAAGATCGTTGCCAGTGCCCCTGGACTGGCTCTTGTGCGGGTGGCACATGAGATGCACCATTTTGAGCGTGGCCGTTGCCAGTACCGCCTGACTGGCTCCTGTAGGATTTTCGAGCGAGATCGTTGCCAGTGCCCCTGGACTGGCTTGTGCGGGTGGCACATAAAAGACACCATTTCGAGCATGGCCGTTTTCGTGCGGGTGACACGTAAAAGCACCCACTACACTCTCTGAGTGGTTGGCGTTAGGAAGGGCATCCAGCTGTAGAAACTCTGCCAAATTAGATTGGAACCTGGTGTTGCCATCCGGTTTCACCAGTCCTCAGTCAAATCGTCCAACCCATGCTAGCATGGAAAGCGGACGTTAAACGATAATGATGATGATGATGATGATATGTATGTTCACTTTGAATTTCACTAATTTTGATAACATTGTGTTAACATATATTTCTGAAAATATTAATATTAATTTCAATGATATTTTATATATATATATATATAGGTATAAGTTAGAGATGTTTAAAACCTCTTAGGATGGTTAAATCCAAAGGTGCTCCTGGGGATTAGCTGCCTAGGTACAGTCCTTGGTAAAAGGTATACGGTAGCAGGTAATTCAACGGGTAAACCGTAGTTTTCCTATTATTTTTCCTCCATTTTCTTCTTGTATATATATATATATATATCTGTGTGTGTGTGTGTGTGTGTATGTGTTAATACAATAGAAACAATTGTCGGCTTTATAAGGTGAATTCTACAATAAAGATGTAATTTTCTCTATACGTATTTTTGTTTTATATATATATATATATAAAATAACAAAAGTTATAATGAATAAAATATATAAAAATGGTGGGAGTGAGGAACAAAAACCTCACGAAAGTAAATTTTATTGTAATTAATAAAAAAGAAACATGAAAAGTTGTACTAGTATAATGTGATTTCTGAATAGTAGTAACAGGTTTTAAATATATTCACTGTTTTAGAATCATATGTTACAGACTGGATTTAGAGAAATAAATAAAAAAAATATTAGAAAGATTTCTTTGTAACATAGGAATAATAAGTGATTTTTTTTTTTTTGTTTTCGTTTCTTTTCAGTTAATGTGTTGATATAGCTTGTTATTTTATTTTTGACTACCTCATTTCTACTAAATTCACGCAGATAAGTCAGTACTAGAATAGATTTTACTGTAAGGAGAGGAAAATATTGAAAAACAAAAAAAAAATGGAAAGACATTATATGAAATAAAATATAAAATAAAAATAAAACATAACAAATTACATCTCCCCCACCCCACTCTGCTTACTCTCCTTCTGTCTGTCTGTCTGTCTCTCTTTCTCTTCAATTTTTATTATAAGTATTATTGTTTTTACTATTGTTATCATCATCATCACTGTTGTTATGTTGTTTTTACTGTTATTATTATTATTATTATTATTATTATTATTTCAATTTTCTCTTTTTTTTTATGCTTTTGAATTGGCTTCAAAATATTCATGTTGTTTCACTTCATGAATTATTCATTAAAATGGGATTTCGTTAGCTTCAACCTCTTCTTCACCAACCATCACTTCAAACCACCACACTACACAGTCTTACTAAGCAATCAATACAAAGAAGAAAAAAAACAACAACAAAAACCTACAAACAAAAACAAAGAGACTGTTAAAATTTATCATCTCCGACTCTATTATGTTGTATATATGCAACTTAAACCAGAACTTAAGTTTTTTTGTTTGTGTCTGAGTACGACTGAGTTGAGAAAATGGTTTGGCATCAGAAAGTATTGGCTAATGGGCTTAGGGGGAAAAAATGTGACTATGTGAGTAAGGATCTTTATTTCTTTACTTGTTTCAGTCATTGGACTGCGTCTATGCTGGAGCACCACTTTGATGGGTTTTAGCACTTATTTTTATATATATATATATATATATTTTTCTTTTTGAGTCTGCTACTTATCATGTCACTCACTTTTACACAACTACTAATGTTACATAGATGTAAACAAACCAACACTGGTCATCAAGTAATGGTAGGAAACACACACACACACACACACACACACACACAGATATAAAAGCAACATTGGAACATGGCACAGCAGCATTCCATCACTTCACCAGCAATATATGCTGAAAAGTTCCTGGCTTTGGGTCAAAGAAAATACAAGAAGATCAGTTAATTATGATTTTATTCAACATATTCCCCTCTCAGATTCACATACTTATACATCACATATGGTTTGTTGGTGTGCTATTTAATGTATGCAGGTGTGCCTTGTAAGGTCTGCAGATGTGACATGTTAGTCTGCAGGTGTGACATGTTAGTCTGCAGGTGTGTCACATCTGGTTTGCAAAGCATACTATGTATGGTCTACAGGTGTACCATGTAATGCTTGCAGATGTGCCAGGTAAGATTTGCAGGCATATCATATATGGTCTGCAGGTATGCCTTGAGTTTTTGAAACCAGTCAGAAAATACCAGTTTAGAACATCTGAGTGTTATTGATGCATTGCACCATTGCATATGTATTGTTTTGCAGCCAAAATGCAATACATGCCAGTGTTTGTTTTTAAACAATTTTAATACTTGGTTTTATGCAACAAGACATTTTGAAAAGCTGACAATGAACTGAAAACATACATAACACTTTTATTCAGTGGATTGTAGATGTAGATTAAAAATGGTTGAAAATCACTGTTCTAACAGGTCGAGCGATCACAATAAATGCTACCTTATTGACTTCTTTGTGATACTGTGTTGTGTTGAAGGATATTAGGTGAGCTATTCTCAGTAAAAAAAAAAGGGAGGTTTTTTTTTTTTGTATTTATCTGTACAATCAACTATGTACATGTTTATATATGTTACAATTGTGCCTTCTGTTGCGCATTGGTGTGATGTACTTATTGTTCTTAAGATGTTAACATCTCAGAACTTTATTCGAGATTTGTGTGTGATGTTTTCATAGGAGAATTTCAATTGAGTTGAACTGGCCTCATAAAGGTTTTATTGTTGTATGGTTCCCTGCTCTGTTCCTCTTTCTCTCTCTCTGACTCACTTTCTTTCTTTTATCTCTCTCTTTCTCCCCTTCTCTCTCTCTCCTCTCCCTACCTCTCTCTCTCTCTTCTCTCTCTGCCTCTCTCTCTTCTCTCTCTGCCTCTCTCTCTTTTCCTTGCCTCTCTCTCCTTTCCTTGCCTCTCTCTCCTTTCCTTGCCTCTCTCTTCTCTCCTCTCTCTCTCTTTTTCTTCTTGCCTTTCTCTCTCTCTATTTTTCTCTCCTTCTCACCTAGCCTCTTTCCTCCTCTGTTTCTCAACCTGCCTCTCTCTCTCTCTCTCTCTCTCTATATATATATATATATATATATATATATATATATGTATATATATATCTCAACAATAAAATTGCAGTTAGCCAGGCACATCTATAAACACTCATAAACTTGTATACATCTAAACAGCTTCCATAATATAGTCAGAGACTTATGCATTTGCACATTCATGAACATACTGATGTCAGTGCACACAAAGATATATGCATTTCCTTCTGTACGTTCACATTTGCACCTCTGAAAACCAACATGCACTACATATTTATACCCATAAACACTTATTAGCATAATTCTGAGCATAAACATAAAACTTACAGGAAATAATGATAAAGTAAGCCCTCAGCATGTGTTGATGTGTGTACATTTAATTTATACAAATGTGTCTGTTCAACAATACTAGCATATTCACCGTAACCTTCACAGGCCCTCTGACACCAGTGATATTAATATGGCTGCTGTTGAGTTTGAACATATATATGGTAGAAGGGAGATTCCAGTGGGTTGATTAATATTAATAAAAATCTGTAAATGTATAACCATCCAGATATCTGAGTACCTTATTATTTTTTCTAATATATGTATATATATATATATATATATATATATATATATATATATATACATACATGTCTATGTGTGTGTGTGTATGTCTTTGTGTCTATGTTTGTCTTCCACCACTGCTTAACAAATGGTGTTGGTGTGTTTACATCCCTGTAAGTTAGAGGTGTGGCAAAAAAAGACTGATAGAACTAGTATCAGGCTAAAAAGAAAAGTAGTGGAACTGATTCATTTGGTTCAAATTTCTTTTGGTTGGTGCCCCAGCATGGGCACAGTCAAATGACTGAAACAATAAAGGATAAAAAATAAATGTTAAAGTGTCATTAAGAGAATAGGGTTAATAGTTATGCTGGGAATAGTGTCGAGAAATTTCAGGAAACATGGATGTAGTGGTCTGAAAGCTAAAAACCAATACTGACAGTTTATTTCATGCTTTGACAACATCGAGTATGAAAAAATTTATCAAAAATTTCATTATCCAAAGTATCCTTTGTTTTCGGGATGATTTGAGTGAGATTTGGCTGCTATGTCTAGTAGGCCAATCACCCATGTTATGGCTTCCTTGCTGTTGGCTTGACAACAAGTAACTATTTAAAATATAAAATTGAAATTGTGAACTCAGTCTGTAAATTAACACACACGGCTGGTTGAGAGATTGAGAGATAAAAGTAATTTGTTGATTAAAGAATCAAGGCAAATGAATAAATAAAATATATCTAAAAATCTTTTAGTGCAGTAATTACTTGATATATGCACTGTAATTAAAAAATAATTAATGATCTATAATAATAATAATAATAATAATAATAATAATAAAGATGATGATGATAATATATATGTGTGTGTGTATATATATGAAAAATATAATTAAAAATCAAATTAAAATATACTTTATATAGATTTTTTTAATGTGATATGTGTGCATATATATGTATATATTAGTATATATGTGTATATATACATGTGTGTATATATACATGTGTGTGTATATGTGTGTGTATATGTGTGTATATATTATGTGTATGCATGTGTATATATATGTGTTATGTTTGTGTTTGTGTTGTGTGTGTATATTGATAGAGTGCCTACAAATGTATGGGTTGTATTTGCATAAATATGTGTGGGTACATATATTTATGCGTGTGTGTGTGTGTGTGTGTTTATTTTACAAATGATTTTAGAAAAATAAAAAGATAAAAATTAAATAATTATTTACATGTTCAAATATGACTTTAAATTTAGATATGGATTTGGAATTTAGATAATTATATGTTTATGTGTGTATTTGTGTATATATATATATATCTATTAGTGCATATATTAATATGCATATAGTTGTTAGAGTTTTATATTAATAAATAAATAATTTTGAAATAACATCACTATATTGTTCAGTACTAGCATAAATAAATTGGTAATTAGGTTGTGTGTCTATGTGTCATCGTTGTGATTGTTTAGCCCTAGGCAGGTAGACAGACTTGAATCAAGTTGATCTTATGGTCACAGACTTTTCTGCTGTGACCATCCTGTCTTTTTATTTATTTATATATGTCTGTGTGTGCGTATGACTATACATACATACACATATATATTTCCATACACACACACGCACACACACGTGTGTGTGTGTGTGTGTGTGTGTGTGTATGGAAATATATATGTGTATGTATGTATAGTCATACGCAGTGTGTGTGTGTGTGTGTATGGAAATATATATGTGTATGTATGTATAGTCATACGCACACATAGACATATATATATATGTATGCATGTATATTGCCATGCACACACACACACACATACAAACTTATCTTTGTTTCTTTTTTTCTCTCCTTTGTTTTTCTCTGTCTTTTTCTGTGCACCTGTGTGTGCGTATGTGTATACATACATACATAGATGCAAACACAGATATACATATACATGTGTGTGTGTGTGTGTGTGTGAGCATATATGCCTCTGTGTGTGCATGGATGGTGGCGGGGGTTGTTTTAGCATATGGTTACAATTCTTCAATGGAAAATGTTTTATATAAAATATTGCGATTAAGACATCAAAGTATAATCTATCTTTGTTGAACATCACTTAATACACTTTGATGCTCCCCCATATGCATATATGTATGAAAGAGAGGAAGTTAACTAAAATATTGGGTTTTAAAAAATAAAGTTATTGTGCTGAAGGATATATATGTATATATGTGTGTATGTATGTATATATGTATGTATATATGTATGTATGTGTGTGTGTGTGTGTGTGTATGTATATATGTGTGTTTGTGTATGTATGTATGTATGTATGTGATCACTGCATATAAGTGAGATTACAAAGCACATGGCATTTTGATTCATTCCCCCTTAATACTTTGTATACTTTTTATTAATAAAAGCAGGTGAGGCCAAGAGTGTTGTTGATATTTTTAGTGAAAGCTTGATAATAGTCAGTGTGAGGACCCCTAAACTAATGTATCCTTTCCCCTTTTTAAGATGGTGAGGTGTGGCTTATTAGAGAGAGAGAGAGAGAGAGAGAGAGAGAGAGATTTAGCTGCTGTTTTTAGCAGAATATAAATTCCTTTGTTAGCTGAAGGTTAGATGTTCCTGTTGCCGCTTAGCTCCCCCAATCCACCCCATCATCCCTGACTGGGCAGACCTATAATCAGAAGCATTCTATCTGAATAAGGATCTATTTGAAGAGGGTGCTGAGGCACAGGTATGGCTGTGTGGTAAGAAGCTTGCTTCCTAACCACATGTGGTTCATGGTTCAGTCCCACTGCCTGGCACCTTGGGCAAGGGTCTCCTACTATAGCTTCAGGCCAACCAAAGCCTTGTGAGTGGATTTGATAGATGGAAACTGAAAGAAGCCTATCGCATGTATATATATATATATATGTACATATATATATATATATATATATATATATATATATATATATATATATATATATATATATTTACATTTAAATAATAAGGGTGAAAAATTCAGTATTAATTTATTTAATATCAATTTAAAACCAGTGGCCTGGCATATTGAAAAATATATCTTCAGATATATATATATGTATGTATATATATATGTGTGCATATATATATATATATATATATATATATATCATCATCATCATCATCATTGTTTAACGTCCGCTTTCCATGCTAGCATGGGTTGGACGATTTGACTGAGGACTGGTGCAACCGGATGGCTACACCAGGCTCCAATCTATATATATATATATATACATATATATATATATATATATATATACATATATATATATATATATATATATATATATATATATATATATATATATATATATATATATATATATGGGTGTGTGTGTATATACAGAGTTAAATGTAATACTTATTTATTCACATTATTTCAAATTAATCATGTACTATCTTGTGGCTTTGCAATTTTGATGATGTGACTGTATATTTTTAGAATGACATTGTAAGGTAGGTATGAGATGCCAGATCTGTCTAATTTGGCTATAAAACAGGTAGATTATTTGAGCCGGATATGGTCAGTTTAAATGCTAAATGGTTAAATGTTTACTGGACAGCATATCTAATGCTACATCAATTAATATACCTCATTATTTTAAAATCATCTGCCAATTCTACTCTTTTGAATTCTTTGGCACCAGGAAGAGCACATGTCTGTGAAAATCTTGCTCCAGGTACCTCGATAGCTAGGAAGGGCTTCTCAATGACATTGAATTTATAAAAACAATTGGCTGAATTCCATTTCAGACACATTGGAAGTTTTCTGATAAAACAAACCACTAATTGTTGGTTTATAACCAATAATCAAAGAACTGAAGTATTGAAAGCTTTGGTCATCCTTTGACCAGCTAAGTACATAACTTGTTGCTTAAGTAGCAATGCTAACCCCAAATTATTTTTATATTTCGTTATTATAATTGCATAATAATAACAATGTTTCAGTAACACCATTGGCAGTCTTTGACTGTGTATCAAAGTTATTTCCACCATATTAATTATGCCATTTAAGACTCATAAAACCTTCCTCTCCATTTCTCTAATGTCAGACCATAATCCGTAAAAATTTAATGTGACTCTAATTTGTGTTAATACTAGAGTAGAAGCGGAGGTTTTGTTGAATGTTGGATATAAATCTTCATCTTGATTTGCTTTCAGGGGTGTCGTTTTTTTTTTATTGCTCAAAGCAACATTTAATTGACTGACAAAATCATAAAACAAAACAAAAAACTGCTTAAAATTCTTGGTTAACTTCAGCAATGTATTGATAATGATAATATTTTGTGGGTTTGAATTCTTGTAATGTTTTCCTTCATTCAAAATTTTTAGTTGAAGCTGCATATTTTATATCTAGATCATTCATCTGTTTTATTAACTCATTGACAATGTGACTTTATTTCAATTATTTTTTGTTTTGGAATGTTAAATATTGGTTAAAGAGAGGGGTTTTATCTGGTGAAATCAAATGCAAATATTTTGGTTTTTGCAGTTAATTTCATCTGGTTTATTTAGTTTATCTTAGAATTTAAAATGAATTGCATAAGTGCAGATGTGGGTAAGCGATTAAAGAGTTTACTTCCCAACCATGTGGCTTCAAGTTCAGTCCTACTGTGCGGCACCTTGGGTTAGTGTTTTCTACTACAGCCCTGGACAAACCAAAGTCTTGTGAATGGATTTGGTAGATGAAAACTAAAAGAAGCCCATAGTGTGTTTGTGTGTATGTGTTTGTGTATGTGTGTGTGTGTGTGTCTTCTTGTCTTGGTGTAATGTGATAGTTGTAAATGAACTTCATTTACATATAGAGGGTGTCCTTCATTTCTAATCTTTGCTAAATACATGTCTGGTCATAGGCAAAATATTACCTCACTTAGAAACAGGTGAGGGTTGGTGACAAGAAGGGTGTCCGGCCATAGAAAATCTGTCTCAATGAATTCAGTCTGACCAATGTAAGCATGGAAGAAAAGTGGACATTAATACAATGGTGATGATGTTTTCATAAATCTAAATTCGTGTCAGTGTTTTCATAGACATGTTGGAAATAAAAACTGCAATGGTTACCCTGACTGTGGAACAACTATTTTTGTTATCAAGCAAAATCTCTTCCACATTGGTTTGTAAGATGACAAGCTCTCACCTTTGTTTCTATAGCAATTCTTTTACCCTTGAAGAACTCACTTAAGTGTTGATGCAACTATTCTGTTATAGATTGAATGATAGAAGCAGTGCCATGATTCTGAGTCTGCCAAAGAAAATCTCTTTGAAATGTTTAAAATATCTCCTGTTTGGTGACTTCAACTAAATAAGTTTCAATAATAACTGGGTTTTATGTTCTAATCGGTATAAGCATAATCAACAAACGAATCATACATAGAAATATATATTTTGCAACTCTTCTTTTTGATAAGGATATTTTTTCAAAAATGCAAATCTAGCAAATAAATATATTATCCATTTGAGATAAGCTCAATTTGAAAATAATATTGTATTTTTGTGGAGTATTTTAAAAAAATCTCATGCTTGGTGAAAAACAAAAACAAAAACTAGTAATACGTATCAAAAGAAAAACTGAACTGTATTTACTGGAATAAAGAAATGTAGAATTTGCTTTGTGAAATTTGTTATTGAATTTTACTGTATGTGTTGCAATAATTATCAAACTGATTTTAATTTCTTTTTCTTTTATCTCTTCTGTGGAAAAATAGGCTTTAAAAAAAAGATATTATCAGACATTAAAATTACTATCTGAAATTCATTTAATGCCTGTACAGAAAAGAGCTCTCCACTATTGTGCTTAGACATGTTTACAAACAAAGCACCTGGGAAAGATGACAAAGAAATTTCTTACAAAAATCCGACTACATCTGAATCAAAGACTCCTGGTATTAGTTCCATAACGCACTTACATAATACTAGCATTACAAAAGTATTGAGAAGAATTCAATGTTCGATTGTGATTATAGAATCTCTAACATTACTGAATGCTGATGAAGTTTGTGACAAGGAAAACTAGACTGCTTTTATTTATAGAATCACCACAAAACACCAAACTGACACTTCGTGTCTGTTATGACTATATTAGCAAGACAGCTGTTGTCTCCTTTCCTTCAATTTATTTTATCTTTGATACAAGACACTTTAGTTGTGTTATATCAACATGCTGAACATCTGTAAGTCATATGTTCTTCCTACATGTTTTAGTTTATTTTGTATTGATATACTTTAGTCATGTAGCTTTTTTTTACGAATCATTCAACACATTACTTGGGGTGTAGAATATCTGAGTAATCACAGAGGTAGTGGGTCTATGATAGTATAACAAACTTTTCACTAAAACTAATTTGAGCAAGATCTTCTATTATTTGAACAAGATCTATTATTCGAGCAAGATCTTCTGTTATTTGAGCAAGATCTTCTATAATGGTAAGATCTTTCAGAGTTATTTACACACATTTTCTACAATATAAAGTGCACCTTTCATGATTTTCCCCAGTTTCTCACAAATTTTTGCACAGAGAAAGCATTAAGTTAAGTACACTCATTAGCTATATAGTATCCCTACTTTCATCAAAGGTGAACTGTGCATCTTCAGATTACATTTAATTAAATTAGGTCATTGAGAGTTAAGTGTTTTTACTAGGGTCATGGCTGAGTGCCAGTTGCAGGAATTAACTACTGACCTTCCAGTCAATAAGACCACATCCTTAACAACTTGTTTAACTAGAAAACAAATACAATAATCTTCTCAATTTCCTATTTGTTTTACTATTTATTACTGTATGTGATATTTAAGGAAATTGATTCAATGAAAGAAAAAATAGTTTTTAGATCTTGTTGTTCAGACGTGAACATTATAATTACTGTTAGGTAAAACATAGAAGATTAATTTCAAAGGATGTTTAAGGTTATAACTCTCAATATTTTTACTCTACCGAATCATTCTTTGCTGTTATGATATATTGTTGTAATAGAACAAATATTTATAATGATTATTTAGTTGTAAAATGAATATGATACTGAAAAACTATAAGTAATGTTATTCCTAGAATATTGGTTTCCATTTCTGACTGTTAGACAAACTAAAGTAATATAGAATTGTGTGTTCAGCCCAGAAACATAACAAAATATTTGCACTCAATTTGAACTGTTGATGTGTGTGTGTGTGTGTGTGTGTGTATATATATATATATATATATATATATATATATATATATATATATAGCAGAACTGAGTCCACCACAACAGAATGATATAGGTGTTGGTACCACATAAAAAGCACCCGGTACACTCTGTAGAAGCCATGCCAGAACAGATAATGGAACCTGATGCGGGCTCTGGCCTTACCAGCTCCAGTAAAACTGTCCAACCCATGCTAGCCTGGAAAACAGTCCTTACATGATGATGAATGCACACACACACACACACACACACCAGCATGGAAAATGGATTAGAAATAATGGTGGCTGTGGCAGTGGTGGTATATTTAATTCATAACCAATCCAGTAAAATATATTTGGTTCTGCCTGTGTCTTCATATCGATTTGTCTGATTGTTTCTATTGGGTCATCTCATTAATAATGCAGTTTTTTTTTATTATACTTCTTTTATTTTTCAAAATTAAGATAAACAAAGTTCTTTTTTAATCTAAAATATACTCTCCTTCATTTTCTACAATGCTCTTCTATCTTTTGATAGACTTGCAAGGCCCCTCTTCCAAAATTCACTTGTCTGTGATGAAAAATACTCCTCCAGTACTGTTCTGATCTTGTCTGCAGAATTTTTAGTCGAATGTATCAACCTCAGTACTTGTTTGTTTTTTTAAAGCTTGGTACTTATTCTATCGATCTCTTTTGCTAATCTGCTAAGTAACGGGGATGTAAATACACCAGCATCGGTTGTCAATGGTGTTGAGGGACAAACACAAATGCAAAGGCACACACACACATAGATATATATACACATATATACAACAGGATTCTTTCAGTTTCTATCTCCCAAATCCACTCACAAGGCTGTGGTTGGCCCAAAGCTATAGTAGAAGACACTTGCCCAAGGTGCTACACAGTGGGACTGAACCCCAAACCATGCGGTTGGGAAGCAAGCTTCTTACCTCGCAGCCATACCTGTGCCTATATGTTTGCAATAGAGTGGACTCTGCTAAAGTCCCCTAAAGTTCCTGATCTGATTCATATCTACCACCCACAAAGATATACCTATATGAGCTTCCACACAGTTTCCATTTACCAAATTCACTCACAAGGCATTGGTGGCCCAGGGCAATTGTAGGAGACATTCACCCAAGGTGCTATGCAGTGGAATGGAACCCCAAAACTGCATGGTTGCAAAGCGGGCTTCTTAACTACACAGCTATGCCCGTACCTGTACCATAAATAGAAGAGAAAGTGGGGGAATCATAGAGACGTAGACAGAGGCCTAGATAGAGACAGCTAAAGGGGCATTGAGATAGAGGGAGGGATGGAATGAGAAAGAGAGAGAGATAGAGACACAGAGCCAGAGAGAGGAGAGACAGAAAAAGATGCAGATGAAGTGATGACAAAGCAACAGAATGGAGAAGACAAGAGGATTTTCTTTTGCTTAAATTCTTCTATTCATTTTAGTTCGAAGTTAGATGAATGAGTTTGAAGTAAGTTGAACAAGTTCTTAAGAGATATCGTGTCTTATCTATGGCTGAATGCTTCAGAATCTCACCTAAGCACTTCATGTCGAGACATGTATGGTCTATTATTACCCTAGTTATCAATCAACATCAACTGATGACATTTTAAAATTTCTCCGACCTTCATTTCCGTTCAAGCCTTATTACATACTTATTTCTAGTTTATTGTGTTGGTTGCCATTTCTGTCATTATTCATAACGAACTTCATCACATACATTTCTTTCCAATACCAGCTCCTTTATTTTCAAACAATTCTTTACATACTTTTATTCATCTCTATGTCTTTCTCTCTCTCTTTTTCTCTTTATCCTTATCTCTCTCTACTTCTCTCTTTGCATGTCCTCTCTGTCTCTCTTTATCTTTCTGTCTCTCTTTCTCTTTATACCTATTTTTCTCCATATTTCTTTTTTGTATTTATATCTCACTTTGTCTGTCTCTCCTTCTCTCTGTCTATGTCTCTTTCCCTCTCTCTCTGTCTCTCCTTATCACTATTCCTATCTCTCTCTATGTCTCTCTATGTATGTCCTCTGTCTCTCCTTATCTTTTTCTCTCACCCTCTTTATACCTGTTTCTCTCTCTATTTTTCTGTATTTATATCTCTCTTTGTCTGTCTCTCCTTCTCTCTCCCTCCCTCTCTCTCTTTCTCTATCTTTTTCTGCTTCTTTCCTTTGTTTCCTCTTCTTTCTTATTTTCTTTTTCATTGCTTTCTCCATTTTCTTCACTTTCCCTTTCTATATCTTTCTATCTCAATGTTCCTTTGTCTGTCACTCCTCTCTGGCTATCTCTCTCTCTCTCTCTCTCTCTCTCCCTCTCTCTCCTTTTCTGACACTCTGTTTCTGTCACTTTCTCCTCCTATCTCCCTTTGTCTAGCTCATTCTCTTGTTCTCTCTCTATTTCTGTCTTTGTCTGTCTTAGCCACCACCAACTCTTTCTCACCTATTCATTATTATTCTTGATATATTCCAATTCTTCATGTATTTTCTGTTTATCCTTACCAAATTCAGTGCAGTACAAGTTATTGAAATGACATGAAAAAATATCCTCAAGAGATTACATTCTCTTAGAATATAAAATATTCTTGGACATCAGTAATGTTAAGAGGAAGTTTCAATATGACTTCATATTTCTGGAGCTACTTAAGAATATATATATATATATATATATGTAAATATGTATGTGTGTGTGTGTATCTATACACGCACACATATAAATTATATATTCATACACGCATATATATAAAAGTATATGTATATATTTATACACGCACACATATAAATTATATATATATATATATATGTGTGTGTGTGTGTATTATATGTATATATGTGTATGTGTCTGTGTTAGTATGTATAATTTCACATACAAAGAATTAAGGTATAAAAGTTGGAATCATCTGAATAGGGTTGTGTGTGACCAGAGGTGCCAGGAGCTCAATCATTAATGTAAAAATATAAAAGCATGAGAGAAAGGACTGAACCTTGAGGTACGCCTCAGCCAGTTAATCGTTCGGATCAGGATAAGTTTTATTGACACGTCATGCAAAGAAGTCTGATAATATCTAATACAAGAGACAAAGGACAGGCGGTGACCATACATGTATAACACTTCTCAGCACACACCATTATCCATACATCCACACACAATCTTCAATAGCGTTACCAAGCATATAATGCCTGAACACAGAGGTCTCGGTCTCTGAGAAGCCCAACGTTCGAAGGTCATGCTTGACCACCACATCCCATGTCTTCCTGAGACTACCTCTACTCTGGATTCCTTCATATATATATATATATATGTATGTATGTGTATGTATATGTATGCACTCCCTAAGCATACGCATGCAGGAACACACATCAACAAATTGAAATTTATTGGAGAAATGTGATGTTTCTAGTGTTTTTCTTGCAAAATAAATGATAATAATTAAAGTTCATCAAAGATGAAAGTTCTACAAATAACAATAATAATAAGAAGAAAAATGATGATACTGTATTATTTCATGGTAGTTTTCTACCTTTTTATTTAATTTTTTTTTTTCTTTTCAGTTTTGTGTTAATGTTTAATTACTAAATTTTTAATTAGAAAAAAGATAATTATCCAAAGACCTGATTATTTAACAAATGCTTGTGGATATATGCATGCATATATCATCATCATCATCATTATCACCATCATCATCATTTAATGTCTGTTTTCCATGCTGGCATGGGTTGGACAGTTTGATAAGCTCCAACAAGTTGTAATACTGCATTAACCATTAAGCTCCCATGCCAGCTTTGGCATTGCTTCTACAGTTGGTTGGATGCCCTTTCTTATGCCAACCATTTTACAGTGTGCACTGAGTGATTTTTTTCGTGACAACAGCACTAGTAAGGTTGCCAATTGTATGTATGTGTGTGTACGTGTGTGTGTACGTGTGTGTGTGTGTGTGTGTGTGTATTTTATTTGTGGGTTAAGGCAACTAATGGTTTCATGTGAAGAGATCTTCACAATTGTTTAAGCATGCTGTATAGAGGTGTTGGTCAAAATTTATTCTAAAATTAAAAAGAGAAAGAGAACTTACACACAGACACACACACACATGTGCATGCACACACACATACACACGTGCATGCACACACACACACATACTACATACACTTACTACATACATATATACATACATATGACTGGGTTTCTTTCAGTTTCTATCTACCAAATCCACTCACAAGGTTTTGCTCAGCCAGGGGCTATAGTAGACGACACTTGCCCCAAGGTGTCATGTAGTGAGACTGAACCCAAAACCATGTGATTGGGAAGCAAACTTTTTCCCCACCATGTAAACACACACATACCTCCACCTATTTATGTATTCATTTTAAACTTATTGAAGATCCTGTGATGATACTGACTTTGATTTTCTTTGATATACCGGATTTCATTTTCATTTAATTGTTCTAACAGTTGGTTTGTTTATATCAATTTGTTTTATAGCTTATCCTGAGTCGTTTCCATGCTGAAGTTCGTTTTATACTTTAGTTTTCATTTCCGGAAAAATTGACTCTCTTGTTCATTTTTGCTTTGATATATGAAACACTGTTGTTTAATCTCAAAAATATTGAACAAAATATAAAAGTATAAATATAACTTAAGTGCTCTCTAACTTGCTTAGAAATGAAATGAAAATAAGACGAATAAGATGAAAAGAAAATATAAACCTGAAACGGATGTCATAATATGACAAAGTGGTATTTTAAATTGATATACACAATGTTAGAAGGAATCTGACCAAAAGAAAATCTCTAAAATGAATACTGTGTAAATACAAATTGACCCTGGGAAGAGACCTTAGCATTTGAATGTAGAATGTAAGGGGCCATTACTAAATACTGATACCCTAGTGATTCTACCAATCTACTGCCTTATTCTTTTTCTTTTTTTCTTTTTTTTTTTTGGCTTGTTGGATTTGGAGAAAAAGGCAGTGCTCATAATGTTCACAGGCCCTGTTAGATCTGTGAATTTGGTAATGTTCCCCTCGAGCCTTTGCAGGCAAACATCTCCTGGACATATATGAGCAGGAGGGGTTGTAAGTGAGTGTCACCATCATACAAGCGGTGTCAAATGTTTCTATTATTCCGTGAAAACATGTCTGGCCAAGGGAAAATATTACCTTGCTTGGAAACAGGTGATGGTTGGTGACTGTAGGTGCATCCAGCCATAGAAAATCTGCCTCAATGAATTCCATCTGGCCCATGCAAGCACAGAAAAGAGGACACTGAAATGATGATGGCAATGATCTAAGGGACCTCACCAGACCTGCAAGTATCTCATACACTTGACCTCCAGTACTGACTCACTATTTATCCATCTCTTTCTATTCACCACTTACATCCCTCTTTTCTCTATTATTGGTGCCATTATAAAAACACACCCAAGTATATTCTGCAGGGGTTATGAAGACGTTTTTGTTTTGGCAAAGGTTTAACAACCTCTCTAGTGCTGGTGCCATGAAAAATTGTAACCAGTCTACTCTGTAATGTGGTTCATGTTAGGAAGGACATTAAGTCATAGAAACCAAACCAAAATTGAAACTTACAAGTGAAATGCTGTCCCTTGACCCATCTAGGGGAGCAGAAATTACCCCTCCACCTACTCATGCCAGCATGGAAAGTAGATGTGAAACAATGGTGGTAGTGGTGCTGTTGATGATGGTGATGATGATGATGATGACAATAATGATGATAAGCTGGGCTAATTCAGTAAAGTGGCTATGACCACAATGCAATGCAGTACTAGTAACAGGATACAAATGTTTGCTATCTTAGCTGAGTTGTCTGGTATAAATTATCAACTTGGTCAATACTCACTTTCTAACTTGAGGTATTGAGTTCAAATCTATGCAGCAAGGAAAGCAAAGTTGAATTGTTGCTATTGTTTAGCCCAAGGTCAAATCTAATTCATCAGGCCTATGGTCAAACACATTCCAGCTATGACTGAACAGTTTTTTTTGTTTTTGTTTTTTTGTTTTTTTACCCCAAGCGCTTTGTAAACAGACCACATTTATACAATGTGTCACTTCTTTCTGATAAAGTAGAGTATGCTTCAAAGAAGATTTGGTTGTTGTACGATCACATAAAGTATGATCGCATAAAGACACCTTCATTGGTTGATGGCAGAGATGAGTTTCATACCGAAGCTTGTGCAGCAAATCAAACTGCCTCTCTAACCACCACCACCACCACCCACAACAACAATATTACTACAGCCACACACACCACTACCACCATCACCATTACTACCAACAAGAACATCATAGTCTTCCATATTCAGACTATAATAATTTTATGATGAATCAGCTAATCTCATAAAATAAATATCTTTTCACAGTGTGGCTCTATTATTGTTTATTTCTGCTAAGCTCTTCCAAGTCATATTTGTTGCAATGGAGAACTGGGTCATTTTTATTACTATTCTTATTGTTGTTATCATTAAGGTTGTGAGCTGGCAGAATCATTAACACCTTCCCTCTAAAATTGCTGGCCTTGTGCCAAAATTTGAAACCATTATTATTATTAAAAACTCTGTTGAGGTTAACTTTGCCTTTCATCCTTTGGCAGGTGAGGAGGTTGATAAAATAAAGTACTTGTCAAGTACAGGGACTAATGTAATTGTCTTACCCCCATCCCTTAAAATTTCTGACTTTGCAACCAAATTTAGAATATTTTTACTAAGATGGCGAGCTGGCAAAATTGTTAGCATACTGGATAAAATGCTTAGTGGAATTTCATCTGTCTATACGTTCTGAGTTCAAATTCTGCTGGGGTTGACTTTGCCTTTCATCCTTTTAGGGTCAATAAAATAAATACCAGTTGAACCCTGGGGTTGATGTAATTGATTTATCTCCTCCAAAATTACTGGCCTTGTGCCAAAATTTGAAGCCATTATTATTATTATCATCATTAAAGGCTGCAAGCTGGCAAAATTGTTAGCATGCTGGATGAAATGCTTTGCAGTATTTCGTCTGCTGCTATGTCGTTCTGAGTTCAAATTCTGTCATGGTCAATGGTTGATTAAATAAGTACTAGTTACATACTGGGGTCGAAGTAATTGACTTAATCCCTTCCCCAAAATTTGAGGCTTTGAACTTCCAGTAGGAAGGATTATTACTATCATTATTAAAGGCGGCAAAATGGCAGAATCATTAGCACGCTGGACGAAATGCTTAGCAATGTTTCGCCCATCGCTACATTCTGAGTTCAAATTCTGCCAATCATAATGAAGAAAGAAGAGTTATCTAGAAACAAACTTTATTTTTAAGTAAGTCTTTCCTTAGGGAACAGTTACCAGAAGGGAGATAATTGTTTCTTTGTAATATGTGGTGGGAATAGAAGTTTGAATTTGAAGTAAAAGAATTAAAAGGAAAAAGATGCATAGAATTTGCATATTTATTTACTTATTTTTTGTTTACTTATGAAATTCTAGGAAGAAAATTTTTTACTGATATTTGTGGACAGGAGGAAAAGCTGGTAATCTGTTTAATAGAAACTGCTGTTCCATTTCGTGTTGTGTGTGTGTGTGTGATTATTTGGTAACCTCACTTGGTGCCACATAAAAAGCACCCAGCACACTCTGTAAAGTGGTTGGCATTAGGAAGGGCATTCATGCCAAAGCAGACAGTAGAGCTTAGCACAGTCTTCTGACTTGTCAGCTCCTGCCAAACATTCCAGCACATGCCTGCATGGAAGATGGACATTGAATGATGATGATGATGATGATGATGATGATGATGATGATAAGGAGGAGGAGGAGGAGGAGGGGGATGTGTGTGTTTGTGCGTGTGTATTTCCTTGTCTTGACATCATGTGACAGTTGTAGATGAGTGTCATCATCATGTAAACAGTATCATTCATTTCCAATATACTCTGCAAAAAAACATGTCTGGCCAATATTACCTTGCTCTGAAACAGATGAGGGTTGGCAACAGGAGGGGTGTCCAGCTGTAGAAAATCTGCCTCAGTAAACTCCTTCCAGCCTATACAAGCATGGAAAAGCAGAAATTAAAAGAAAAATGATGATGATGATGACGATGATGATGATGGTAATGATGATGATGATGATGGCAATGAAGTAGTAAGTTTGAACTACTGACTATGTAATAACTAACCTAGTGAACTTTAAACCTCACATTTACTGAGCCTCAATTGGAACTGTGTTATTTTTAAATTGCTAAAAAATATCCAGTTAAATCAAAGCTTGAGTTTCTACTTTGTGGCCATTGAAGGCTTCCAGAACGAAATTGCTGAGATTTACTGTAGCACGTGGATTGTGTAGTTTGCTGTTCTTCTTACTTCAAAGAAGATCAATGAGATATTTAACAATGAAGTATAAGAAACTACACAGTGTAGATTTAAGCATAGTGTTAGGATTAAAAATATATTTGACTTACTTTCAACAGATTAGCTTAGGTTTTAATGATCAGATTACAGGCTGACAGCCATCAAGTGCAGAATCAATAGAGAAAGCTAACAGAATTTCCTCCAGTTTTGTTTTAATATATTATAATCATTTGAGATGGACATTTTATTGCTCAAATTACTTTCTGATAGAGGCTGCTGGAATTTATATATATATATATATATATATATATATATATATATATATATATATATATATATATATACATACACTGTGCTTTGAGCTACACATATATACGTAGTAAGCATTCAAACTTTATCTAAGCCACCACCATCACCACTACCAATGATAACAGCTACCCCAACAGCAGCAACAGCAACAATAATGACTTTTTACTCTTGCATTATTTGTAAGGTAGAGAGGAAACTGAATGATCTCAGTAGATAACTGGTACTTATTTAATTTCAAGTCTTTAAATAGAACAGGAAGTCTATTTTGGTAAGATTTGTACTTGAGACACAGAACAGAAGCAGTTAGTCTACTGATTAAACATTTCTGTCACTACTTAATAATGATGATGATAATAATAATAATAATAATCATAATAATAATCGTAATCCTTTCTACTATAGGCACAAGGCCTGACATTTTGGAGGAGGGAACTAGTTGATTACATCAATCCTCAGTGTTCAACTGGTACTTAATTTATCAACTCTGAAAGGATGAAAGGTAAAGTCGACCTCAGTAGAACTCATCTGACTCTTCATCCTTTGCTTTATAGTACACCTTTATCTTGTGAAGGTGTGTGGCCTAATGGTTAAGGTGTTGGGCTCATGAGTATTAGATGAGGTTGTGAGTTCAATTCTCAGATCAGGCAATGGATTGTGTTCTTGAGTAAGGCACATTTCACATTGTTCCAGTGTACTCTGTTGAAAATACATACCAGTAGCAACTGAGGGTTAATCTTGTGACAAACTGGTACCCCATTCAGGGTACAGTCTCATACTCTCAACCTGAACACCACGAAACTCACCTTGGGATAGACTTCTGTCTGATTAGCCTCTAAGTTCAAGAAAGATTTTTCCTTCCTTACCATTGATTCAAACCTGCTATCATTCTTCTGTATAACAATCACTAAGTAGGTCATCAGCCTAAATTAGTGAACAAACAAATTAATCATTTAGTCAACTAGATTCTAATTATAAGGTTCCTTTTATAAAGAAAGCCATTCTTTATTTTAATGATACATTCATTGCTACAATCTAGTTAACCAAAGATACATATTTTATTGGTGCTGCCATGAAGAACCAATGCATTAGCAGGCTTATTAGCATTCATCAACCTGTCTTAGTTAATTAAAACAATCAATCTGTAATCAAGGAAGTTATAAAGATTATTGAATTATTTTTAGGAATCTTAATCTATTGCTGTTGCTGCTTCTTGGAATTATTTACTGCCATTTCTGGTACAAGTTGGAGCTAGTTTTCTGTAGAAATCAATGAATGATGTTGTAATAAGGCTCTTTAATAATAATAATAATAATAATAATAATAATAATAATATTACTTTTTCTTGCTAGCTGCCTCTTCCTCCTCCTCATTATCATTGTAACCACTGCCATCATCATTATCATCTCTCACTCACTCACATATACGCACGCACACACACAGTAAGTTTCCAGACAGTTTCCACTCGTTAAATTCACTTGCAGGGGATTTATTGATTGGCCAGAGCCATAATAGAAAACACTTACTTGCCATGGGACTAAACCCAGCACCATATGGTTCTTCACCACATGACCATGATTGTGGCAGTTTTTTTCTTTCTTTCATTCTTAGGCATGGTTACATGGTTAAGAAACTAAGTAAGAAACTTGCTTTGCAACAACATGGTTCTGGGTTCAGTCCCATTGTGTGTCATCTTGGGCATCTCGTAAGTGGATTTGGTAGACGGAAACTGTGGAAGTTTGTCAAATATATGTACATGCATGTGTGTGTGTTCATGTGGGTACATGTGCATATGTGTGTGTCTTTGTAATCATTTTCCCCCTCCACCAGCTGACAACTGGGTCTCATAACATAGCAGCTCAACAAAAGTTGGCCTTTGAGTCTGTCATCTTTTGGATTTGACATCATTTCAGTCAATTTTATTCTTCTTTCTTTATATTTAAGAAACTGAAGTGGGGAAAAAATGTGATCTAATTTAAAAAGGTTACAAATTAATAACTATTTTATTTTTTCTGAAATTCAGAAAAAAATTAGCATTTAACTCATTCCCTGGTAGATAGCCCTGAGTCAGCTTGCACCTAAAATATGCGGGTCTGGAGTTTGCTGAGGCAACAGGATGTGAGTTTACTGGTCTGAGGGTCAGAGAAATTTCGTCATTGTTGATGTTTGCTGAAGGAAGACGTTAAAAAGACTGACAGCAGCTCACTGCATGCTCTGACTTTAACTGATTTATAAAACTAAAGCCTATTCCAATAACAACAAACTAAAAGAACATCATCATCGTCATCACCACCACCATCATCATCATCGTCATCATCAATGTCACCACCATTTCACTATTATCATCATCATCATCATCATCATCACCAGCATCTATTATATGCTACTACTAGTGCTGTCATCAGCACATTAATTCGTAACTAATTAGAAATAATTGTCATAGTAACTTCAAGTTGCATACAATTCAAGTGTATTTGAACTTTAATTATTGCTTAGTAATTGAATCCTACTGTGTGTCTGTCTGTCTGTCTGTCTGCCTCTCTCTCTCTCTCTCCCTCCCTCCTCTCCCCTTCCCCTTCTCATATTCTGGCTTTCTCTACAGTCAACTTATAATTACCACTGATACTGAAAACAACCTAATTTCAATAACCTATCAATACTTCACTTCTTTATAGTATTTCTCAAAGAGATAGGTTTTTGCATGTATACGGCTGAGTGGTAAGAAGCTTGCTTCCCAACCACATGGTTCCGGGTTTAGTCCCACTGCATGGCACCTTGGGCATGTGTCTTCTACTGTAGCCTCGGGCTGACCAAAGCCTTGTGAGTGGATTTGGTAGAGGGAAACTAAAAGAAGCTTGTCATACATACATGCATAAATACATACATACATATATATTGTCTTATAGTCATCAGGGATCACATAATGATAATTTACTTGTGTATCTGGAGATAGTGTGAAGCCTCATTTAAAGACCTAAATCTATTTTAGGAGAGAAGTGAGCCATGTAAGACAGAAATAATATATTGAACTCCCAATATTAACAAACTGGCTTAGATGGTGGGATCTAGGTTTAAACTTTTGGTGGAATTGTGGAGAGACAAACTACCAAAATAATGTTTCTGCAAATGAAATATGGTAAAATGGTAGAGTTCATGCTGGTGACAATGTTTCAAACCCAGGCTACAGCTGCTCTGATAATCGGCAGTGACTTGGTCAATGAATCTTCTGTGATGGTTGGCAGTCGATGCCAAGATGAGCTGCTGTGGATCACAGCAATGTAAAAGCACATGACCAGGGACCACATGTGAACTTGTATTCCCAACAAAACTTCGAACATGAACTCTACACATGGTGAACTCATTGGTCAGAGCCAGCTCAGCTCACACTGGGTGAATGTCACTGCAAATTTGAGTAAGATAGTTATGTGGTGTTCTTAGTAGAGAGTTAATACAAGGAAGATAATTTCTTTGTAATATTTGGTGGCATTAGAAGTTTGAATTTGAAATTAAGGAATAAGGGGGTGGGGAAACATGCATAGAATATTTATATTTAATTTTTTTTTTCTTTTTTTTGATTATTATGAAGTTCTTACAATTTCTAATCAGTGATAATCATGTACAACACTATTTCATTCTTCTTAGAAATAGGATATTGTTTGTGGCAATGATGACAAAATTGATGATGATGGTTGTAGTGCAGTTGTTGTGATCAAGGTGCTAGTGATTGTGGTAGTAGTCATGGTGATGGTCAAGGAGGTTGTTGTAAAGATGGTGGTTTGCTATGAAAGTGAGGATGTTGATTATAATTATAATATTCATGCAGTTGATGATGGTTGCAATGTTGATGAAAATTATGGATGCTGATGCTTATGATCATGATGGTGGCTTATGATCATGATGAGTAATGATGTTTTTGATGATGATGATAATGATGAACTTAATGATGACAGGAATGATTACAATAATGACAAATTTTAAAAACCTTTCAATAATAATGATTTTCTTTCTTTTATTTTGTAACATGATGCTCAATGTTGTTTCTTTATGTTTCATTGCAGCTTGCAAGTGATGGTATTAAAAAAGATTATAGCCAATCGTACCTTGATCAAGCAAATTACACATTTGAAAAGAAAAATGGAACAGAGATTGTTCTGAAAATGAAAGTCAAGCTAGGAGAATATTTCCGTAAAAAAAAGAGAGCAGCCAATGTAAGTATTATCTTATTGAATGTTTAAAGTCTGGTATAGAAGTTAGATTGAGGATGTTATTGCTTCAAGAAATAATGATTTCAAATTTTAGATTGGGGGAGGGGGTTAAGTTGATGACGTTGGCATGGGTGCCAGTCGTCGAATTTAGTTCGATTTCGATTTCACTTGCCTCAACAGGTCTTCGCAAGCGGTGTTATGATGGGTTTCTTTTCAGTTTTGGTTTGTTTGACTAAAGGCAGTGCTCCAGCATGGCTGCAGTCAGATGACTGACACAAGTAAAAGAATATATATATATACAGACACACACACACATATATATATATATATACACACACATATATATATATGCTGTTTGTGTTGTAATGTACTGTTTTATAATGTATTTGTGTTACCCCTGGAGCAAATACATGAAATATTCTGTTATAGCCAAAAACTTGCGATTTTCAGTATAAACTTGACGCTGAGGAAACATTTTATTGGGTGGTTTCTATATCTCGTTGAGACTGCCAGTCTCTTAGCCGGGTAGATCTCTTTAAAGCTTACTGCTTTTCAACTTTGCCACTCGATAAAGTATCTTCCATTTATTCAGGATTCTATCTACAGAGCCAGGTGTAAAAGTGATTTCAAATATAAATCTCATGGTTTACCATAAAACCTACCTCTCCTGCTAAACCATTTAGCTTGCTTCTAATCAATTTTTAAATTCTGGAATGTTTGAAGAACACACACATATACATACATACACATATATATACATACACTATACACATATATAAAGCCTGTGTTGACCAACAACTTCTCGTGATATCTAACATTTAAATACTTTCTCTGTTGCTTTTGATACCTTGCCCGCTTTTCAGCTCAAATATCTCCCAAATGCATCGATATCTATTTGACACGATATCTGTCGAATATATTATATAAGCATCTTTTAAGCGAGATGATATCCCTTTAATGTGCGTCTCAAGTTAATACACTAGATCGGTTTAAATTAATATCAGTCTCAAGCCAATTTCTGTACTTTCATGTAATTTTCAATGCAACACCGTTCAAAGAGGTTATATTTAATTGATTGAATACCTTTCACTCTGCTAAAGCAAATAACTAGACACTCTGTGAAGTTTTATTCTTAGCACCAATAAATCAGAATTTATTGAAATGTGCTATCTCCCTTCTGGAAGCTGAGTTAGCAGCCACCATTGCTATCTATGCTATTATTCACTGTTCATTTAATATACCATCCTCTATCAAGATTTATTTATCAAACTATCTCCTCCATCAGCTAGGAACAGTATATCTAACACATTATCATCACTTCACTGAACAGTGTGTACATTTAATGTGCCAAAGAATTAATATTTACTATATAGATTTTTTTTTTTTTTTTACTTCTTCACATTAACAATTTACAGTTATCATTGTTTTTAAGTATTCTCTTCTCTTTTGCTGCTTTTATTCTTTTTATTTTTTTAAAATTCATTTTTACATAATTTTGATATTTTGTTTTATCTTTGTCAGAATTGTCAGAATGATTAAAATATTTTTTTAAAATTTTTATTTTTATTTTTATTTCAATGATTAGGAATCATATGGTTGTTCTTTCAAGAGATGAATTTATTTCCATTTAGAAACTGATAAATCATAATTTTGACAATTATATGTAATTTTATCAGCACCGTTATCCATTACCATTTTATTCTTTCCAATTGAAGAAAAATCAGAGAACAGCTCCACCTGCTCAATGTAGCAGGAAAATCTTCATCAACCAATTCCTCACAATTCCATTACATATCCTCACATGTTTTAAAATCTAAATCTTAAGACAGGTTGACCTTCAGTTTAGTCTATATACATGGAATAAAAGCTATCATTCTTTTATTTTTTACTTGTTTTAGTCAGCATATCACAGTAATTATTTTTAAAGTCTAGTAGTTGTTCCAGCAGTCTTTTTTACTGAGCTATCAGTTGATGGATGGGTAGAACAAACTCAGATTCGCCCATCCTCATCACCCCCGCCATCATCATTATCACCATCATCATTTTAATGTACACTTTTCCATGTCTGCATGGTTTAGATGGAGTTTATTGAACCAGGTTTTTTATACACCCTTCCTGTCACCAACTCTCTCTTGTTTCCGGGCAGGTTAATATTTTCTCATGGTCAGACATTATCATACAGAATACTGGAAATGAATGACACTGCTTGTATGATAGTGATGCTCGTTTACAGCTCTCATGTGATGTCAAGACAAGGAAACACAATTGCCATGATTAATCGCTGACCAAAACATTCAATTTTTTTTCTCCGTGTTTTTCTCCTTGTTTTCTCTGTATTCTTTCTGTTGAAGAGCATAGCTCGAAACGTTAAAGACTTTCTGTATTCCTGAGCGTTAAACTAATACATCCTTTTGTTGTCTACACCACCTGTCCTCGTCTGTTGTTGTTTTTTTTCGTAAATTCTCCCATATATATATATATATAACAGTTAACAAGTGAAACAGAGACAGAGAGAAACAAGAAAAATACCCCTGGTATTTGAATACTATACAAATATGTTTTTAAAAAGACTTTTCATTTGAATTTGCCAAAATTTAATTTTTCCATAATTTGTTATCCATATTTACTGTTGAAAAGATCTCAAGGATCGAAACCAGTACTGAAATGTTTTTTTATAAAAGTATTTTAGCATTTTCTACTTTGCCTTTTTTCCATATATACATACATACATATATATATATATATATATATATATATATATATATATATATATATATAGAGAGAGAGAGAGAGAGAGAGAGAGAGAGAGAGAGAGATTTGTAGGTAAAGTATATGTGATGTTCACACTGCTCTGAATTGCTTGACTATCATAACTAAGGAGCATAAAATAAATTTGATGGTTTCAAATATAAACTGAAAGGAGGTTTATGTTCAATTATGTTCTGTATTGACAACTTGTAAATGATTTCTTACATTGGTACAAAGGCCTCAAATTTAAAGTGAGAAGAGAAGCATAAAATTAGATGGCTTTCAATGGTCTATTCAACTTAGTGTATTTGCATCAGTTGTGGCGTGCAAGAGAGACGATTGCGCTGGTATGGACATGTGGTGAGAATGGAGGAGGATAGCTGCGTGAAAAAGTGCCACACCCTAACAGTTGAGGGAACCCGTGGAAGAGGTAGGCCCAGGAAGACCTGGGCTGAGGTGGTGAGGCAAGACCTTCGTACATTGGGCCTCACCGAGGCGATGACTACGGACCGAGACCTTTGGAAATGGGCTGTGCGTGAGAAGACCCGGCAAGCCAAGTAAGATCGTTGCCAGTGCCCCTGGACTGGTTCTTGTGCGGGTGGCACATGAGATGCACCATTTTGAGCGTGGCCGTTGCCAGTACCGCCTGACTGGCTCCTGTAGGATTTTCGAGCGAGATCGTTGCCAGTGCCCCTGGACTGGCTTGTGCGGGTGGCACATAAAAGACACCATTTCGAGCGTGGCCGTTTTCGTGCGGGTGACACGTAAAAGCACCCACTACACTCTCTGAGTGGTTGGCGTTAGGAAGGGCATCCAGCTGTAGAAACTCTGCCAAATCAGACTGGAGCCTGGTGTTGCCATCCGGTTTCACCAGTCCTCAGTCAAATCGTCCAACCCATGCTAGCATGGAAAGCGGACGTTAAACGATGATGATGATGATGAAAAGGATTTCTTACAGAAGCACAAGATGAGAATTGTGTTATGCAAGTCTCTTTCTCAAGGACATTAACAACAGTGCAAATGAAATGAAATGGAAGCATCTGGGAGTCGAGATGGGATTGCTGCTGACTTAGTTTTGTGGGACCTTTATGTCTACTCTCCACCATTAAAACATCATCATCATCTTCATCATCATCATCATCATCATCAACATCATCACCACCACTATCATAATCAGCCTCATTGTCGTCGTCACCACCACCATCATTGACAAGAACAACAACAGCAATAATAACGATAATGATAATGGTACACCGAAAAAAGAACTTTTGATGATATTACTCAAGTGAAAACCTTAAGAATGGAAGCAGGAAAATATTTAGTTAATGGAGAGGAAATTAGATATCTATCTATTGTGTTAGTCTGCTATATAGCTGCAAAGAAGATTCCTGATGGTAGGAGGAAACTTCTAAAGTAATGTTTCGATGCTGACATTGGCTTTACCAAGCATTGGAAGCCATAATTTGGAGTTGAGAGCAGAAATCAATTTCACTATAATCAGATTATATATTGATTTGTGTATTGATATATGTTGATCAATAGCTTGGAACATAAATAGGCTGAATACAAACCAACTGTTTAGAGGTATTTTACAAAATAGCACAAATAATTTATTTGAAAAAATAATAATTGATATGTCCGATATTTCTTTTTGAAATACCTTTTAACCTTCTAAAAAAAAAAAAAAAAGAAAAGGACTGAAAGAAAAAAGGAAAAAAAAAAAAGTTCTTTTAGTAAAAAAAAAAAATAAATTATTTTTTTTGTAATTTATGTGCAATCTAACCTCACTGAAACTAATCCAACAGATTCTTTATTTAATTATCTGATGAAAACATTTTCCATATTATTTCATCTTGCAATAATTTTCTGACAGTATCACAAGTTTTCACAAAAAAAAAAAAATGTACAATTTAAACTAATTTCGTTTTTTTTTTTCTTTTTTGTTCATTTCAAAATAGTTTCTTCTTCAATTTCAAATCTTATTAGAAGAGAATTATGAAATATGTTATGTCTTTAACATTTTTAACTATCAAACTAATGATAAAGTGCTTAATTCATTAGTTAAATGATTATTACTCACTTCAAAGAATTATTTCACTAATTGGGAAAAGTTTATGCGTGTTTTATAGATTAATTTCTCTTGAATTCTTTCTTATAGTCTTTATTATATGCTAGAACACAAATACCATAAATAAAAAAAAATTACAACTATCTTAGATATATATCTTTCTTAGTTTCATAAAATTTCCTATGATTTTTGTTTTTCCCTAGTTTTGAACCATTCTTTTATTTATTTTATTTAATATCATGTTCGTTTGTTCATTTTATGTTCATTTTTTGATGCTGGCATGGGTTGGATAGATACTCATTCTTCACTAGCCCTTTCCTATTTTACAAGTTAGGAGTATTTTCTTCCACTTCTTTGAGAGGACATAATGTTCACCAAGAATGAACAATATTTTAAAGTGTATAAGGAACCCTCTAATTTTTGGGGCTTAAAATTTGGAAAAAAGGTTTTGTAAGGGATTATAATACTATCCATGTATAAGAAACTCCCATATTTATTTAACCTAATTTTCAACAAAAAAATGGGTTCCTCATACACATTAAAATACGGTAAATATAAAAACACTGGTTTTTGTTTTTGCTCAGACAGTCACATGCCAGAAGCAGAAATGACAATTTTCATGCATTTTATTTCATTACCTAATATTGTCGTCGTCATCATTTTAATGACCACTTTTCTATGCTTCCTTTACCTGTTTCCAAGCAAGGTAATATTTCCCTATGGCCAGATGTTTTCACAGAATACTGGAAGTGAAAGCACTGCTTGTTTGACACTGACCATCATTTGACAACTCTCATGCAATGTATAGACAGGAGACACAATCATACATGCATCTACACACACATGCATGCATGCCCACTCACACACACATGCTCGATGGGCGTCTTTCAGTTTCTTTCTACCAAATCCACTCACAAAGCTTTAGTCCACCCAAGACTAAGTAAAGGTACTTGCCCAAGGTGCCATGCAGTGGGAACAAACCTAGAACCATGCGGTTGGGAAGCACACAGCCTGTACCTATATCAGAAAAATAAATATCAGAAAAGTAAATAAATAAACAAACAGTGACTATCTATTTATCCCACACTTGAACAATAGCATCAGTTGTGATTGAGCTTTTGATATCAAACTAGAATTGAGTCAATTACCTGATTATACAGAATGTTCAAATTCCTGTACTAAATTTTATTAATTAGATGCCAAACTAACTCATTAGCTATTAATCAATCTCCTTTTTTTTTTACCTCCTAGCAAGTGTCAACATTTTGCAAACATTTTTCACATTCAGGATTGTTGAAGCATGGTATAAAACTACCTGCAGCAGTTACTAGCTGTCAAGACATTACATCCTTCAAAGATTTTACGCTTCTTGAAATTCACCAACATTACTTCTGATGTGTTTATGTACCCTTTCTTCTTTATACTCTTTTACTCATACTTGTTTCAGTCATTTGACTGCGGCCGTGCTGGAGCACCACCTTTAGTCGAGTAAATCATATTTGTTTATTTGTTTGTCCGTGGACAAGATATCTCAAGAACCGCTGGATAGATTCAAATGAAACTTTCAAGAATGTTTGGCCTTGTGATTGACACAAACTGATTAAAGTTTGGGATTGATCTGGTACCGGACAAGGATTCTGGATTATTTTTCTTGTTTTTTTACTTAATTTTTGAGAGCGGTCAGGTTCATTTTTAGTATTCTCATTTGTGAGAGCAGTCAAGTTTATCTCAGATATTCTCATTTAAAAAATCATTTCTAATCGTTGAGAGGACGTTGGTGTTGCCTTGGCAGAGGTTTGTGCTCTCTGAGTGCTCTTGTTTATCATTTTTGTTTGTTTTATTTACAGAGGCTGGCAGACAAAGTAAGAGATTTATATGATGAAACCCTTGCAAACAAGGATAAGTACCCAACTCCAGATAGGCTTCCACTACTCTCTTCTGAGGTCTACATGGATTCTGATATTCCATCCAAACTTCCAGCGTTAGATTTCAGTCCGTAAGTACAACAGTATTTCTGATTTTTCCACCTTGAAATCATGTCTACTTTCAGATGGATCCAACATATGTTTCTTGCATGGATTTTACCTATTGTCTTGCTTAACACCACCACATCACTCTCGGGTACCTTCAGTAGAGTTGTACTCTGTTGCAAGCATTCAAGTTTGGCTTCTGGTCAGAGGGTAACTTATACTCATCTTCCAACCAGCCCCAGAGTCCCTAAAAAGTGTCATAAGTTACTTCACTTCGTCTACCGACTAAGTTATGTGTATATATGTATATGCATGTGTATGTTTGTGTTTTTTGTGCGTGTAAATATTGTATATATGTATATATATATATATATATATATATATATTGAGGTTAGGAGAGGTAATGATATCAGTAAGACCCAAGGTGTCAGGTAATGCTGAGTAAGTGCTATGGACAGACTATAGTAAAGCTCCAGGTTTGGCAATTATGTGAATGAGGAGTCCAATGTAGGTCATATATTAGCATGCGCATATATAAAAATTTAACAGAATGAGATAAAAATCCAAGGCTGTGAAAGATTTCAGAACATTTATAAAGAGGTCTTACAGCTGTTTCCGGGATATTTTATATATCTCTTCATGCTTAAATAATGGAATTGCAGATACAATATCCCTGCATATCTCAAGTCTGTTTTCATTCCTCCACTTCACTTCTATTTCATATCTTTTCTAGAATAATTATTGCTTAACCATTTTCTCCAGGATTGGTCAGGTGATGTTGACACCTCAAATATGATCCCAATAAAGGTTGAAAATCAATGAAGACTCTTCATCACTTTTTTCAGTCTACAGAGGGATAGGTAAATTTGACTTGTTTATATGTATACTATGTAGGTTTATCCGTCTGTCTATCTATCTGTCTGTCTGTCTATCTATCTGTTTGTTTGCCTATCTGTCTATCTGTTTGTCTATTTATCTGTCTGTTTATATATTTGTCTGTCTATTTTTCTATCTGTCTGCCTGTCTGTCTATCTATCTGTCTATCTGTTTGTCCATCTGTTTATCTATTTGTTTGTCTGTCTGTCTGTCTGTCTCTTTGTCCATCTGTCTATCTATCTGCCTGTCTATCTGTCTATCTGTTTATTTATTTGTCTATCTATCTATCTGTCTGTCTGTCTATCTATCCATCATCTGGTGGTGATGGTGTGGTGGCGGTGATGGTATGGTGGTGGTGGTGGTATTGATGATGATGATGATGATGATACAAACTTATCTTGTGCCATCTCTTAAGTCTTTGCAACAATCTTCACTCACCTCCTGTCACATTGTTCTCACCCATGTTTCTTGTGATCTCTCTCTCTCTCTCTCTTCTACATTCTGCAATCCAACTGGGTAACTGACACACCCCAAAAGAAAACTTTCATCTCATTTATTATAGACACGACCCAACCATTGCATTATAAACTTATCATCTGGTTTTACATTAACCATCTTGCCCCGTCTCATTGTTAGTCACATGATCCTGCCACACCTTTTCCCTAATATTCTCTGTAATTCTCTGTGCTCAAAGTCTAGAAATTTAGCATCAGGTGTACTGGTACTGTGCCAAGATCGATGTCCATAAAATAATATTGATCTTTTCAAGGATATATAAATTTTTACCTTGATATTTGTGTCGAGAGACAGTTGAACTTCCATACCAATTAAATCTTTATAAGAATATATTTCTGGCTTTGCTCTATTTTGGGGTTATAACGCTCTGAGAAAACATTAATATAGTATTACATACAATTGATATATCCAAATAGTTTATGATGTCATATGTAATTTTCTTCATGCATAAATTACTAAATTTATTCCAGCAAAAGTTCAGTTGATTGGCAACATTGCATATGTTGGTGTTTGTTCTGCATCTTTGCATTTTGTGTTCAATCTTTGTTGAAGTCAAGTTCACCTTTTATTCTTCCAGGAATTACAAAATAGAATAAGTCAGATACTGAATGCCCCCCTTTTCTCTCTCTCTCTTTCTTTCTCCCCTACTTTTACTGGCTAAAATTCTAGAATTTCTGTGAATAATGGTCTCTAAATTGTTGTAAGAATATTGCACTTTTATGTTAGAAAAATATTCCCTAATATATTGAGTATGGCATTTTCTTCTTTGGCACTTTTGATTTTGGCTTTTACTGCTTATTATCACATGCACACCTTGCAAATATATATCTGTATGCGCATACTTGTGTCTGAGAGTGTGTACTTATATATGTATGTACGTACATACATATACATATGTACATACATACATATATGTATGTACATACTTATGTACATACATACACACATGCATACATATATGCACATGTATATGGTGTGTGTGTGTGTGTATATATATATATATACACATATATACACACACACATATAAGCATACAAATACACATGTATATTTGCAGACATACATATACATTCGTGCATATATTTACATATCTGCATATGTATATATATATATATATATATATATATATATACCGGAGTAAGCACATGAAATGTGCAACAAGGTGGAAAAAAGAGTACATATACACACACACACACATACATACATACATAAATGTAGATACATGTATGTATGCAAGCATACATACATACATACATATATACACATACATGCGTATCTATATTCACCTGTGCATTCACACAAGAACAGAAGAGAGAGAAAGAAAGAGAGAGAGAAAGAGACATATACATGTATATATATATGTTTGTGTGTGTCTCTGTGTGTTTATACTCCTCCCTCTCTCTCTCTCTTTCTCTTTGTGTGTAAGAATACTTCTGCACAAGTGTGTATAGATGTACATGTATAATGCATACATGTACTTACCTACCATGAGGTTAGATTTATTGGGAATTGTGTTACAGAGACAAATGACTATGTAAGCAAAAAACACTTGCACATACAGGAAAACAGGTAAAATAAGTAGGTAGGAAAATATGTTTGTGTGTGTAATATGTACGTGTAAGTATATATGCTTGTATGTGTGTGCGTGTGTTGTGTGTGTGTGTGTGTATCTTTTAAGGACAGGGAGAGCAGTCTGAATATATAAAATTGATAGATAGATATTGAATATATGCTCATAAACCTATATTATTCAATACACAAATGCATATGTATGTATTGAATAATTCATACATATATATATATATATATATATACATATATGTTTGTGTGTATATATATATATATATATATATATACATACATGTACAAACACTCATACGTGTACACGCATATTTTAAATTCATACTTACAAATATATACTTATACAGATATATCTCTATAGATACATTTATACAATTCAGGGGACACACACACACACACACACACACACAAATATATATTTATATATATCTGGCAGTCTTCCCGCTACCCACCTTATCTTAAACTAGATATCTGCGTCTCTATGAAAGGACTCTTGCATGACATTATTTCCTGCAAGTTTCAGATGACTTATATTTCTTCTCTTGCTGCTGCACACTGGTTCCTAATTCCAATCTTAGCCTTGGTACAGACAATTTCTCATCCTATTACAATATACCTGTGTTTTGTTCAATACTGCTATACCAAATCATCTCTTCTGTACCTTTTGATAATAATTTCGCCTTAACCTCCGCTTTGATTATCTATATATTGATCTTTTATTCTCTCTCTCTCTTTTTTTTTTTTTCATCTCTTCTCGTCTCCCACATTCACATAATGAGCTAAATTGATGGTTGCTTGTTCTTATTCATTGTTTATTCACTTATTCAGTATTATTTTGGTTTAAGGAGATGACTAAGAATAGAAATGGGCTGTCTATAGTGTTGCTATGTTATTTCATTTTTTCCTCCCACTTTTCTTTTTTTCTTTTTTATACTTTTTTTCATTTGTTAACTCCCACATTTTCAGGATTCTGTGCCTAATAAATAAAATTACTATTACCATTATTGTTATTATTATTATTATTATTATTATTATTATTATTATTGTGGAGGCATGTGGCTTAGTGGTTAGGGTGTCAGCATCATGATTGTAAGATTGTGGTTTCGATTCCTGAACCGGGCGATGCGTTGTGTTCTTGAGCAAAACACTTCATTTCACGTTACTCCAGTCCACTCAGCTGGCAAAAATAAGTAACGCTGCGATGGACTGGCATCCCATCCAGCTGGGGAACACATACGCCATTGAAACTGGGAAACCGGGCCCATGAGCCTGGCTAGGCTTTAAAAGGGTGCATTTATTTTTTTTTTTTATTTTTTAATTATTATTATTATTATTATTATTCGCTGAGGTTGACCTTGCCTTTCATCCTTTCGTGGTCAATAAATTAAATACCAGTGAAATACTGGGGTCGAGGCAATTAACTGGTCCCCTCCACTAAAATTTCAGGCCTTGTACCTTTAGTAGAAAGGATTATTATCATTATTATTATTATTATTATTATCATATTATTATCATTATTATTATTATTATTATTATTATTATTATTATTATTATTATTATTATTATTATTATTATTATTATTATTATTATTATTATTTGAATATCAAAGAAAATGCCTCCTGGTATTTGTTCTGGCTCTTTATACTCAGAGTTCAAATTCTGTCAAAGTAACTTTGTTTTCATCTTTTCTGAGTCAATAAAGTAAAATAGAAACCAGTCAAGTACTTTTGAATCAATTGTATTGGCTAACTACTCCCCCTACCCCATCAGAATCACTGGCCTTGTGCCTAAATTACAAACAAGCATCATCATCATCGTCATCATCATCATCATTATAACCTGCATGTTTGATGCAATCACTTGCTGGGACACACGAAGCATCTGATTTTAAGCCAGAAGACACAAACCATTTATGGGTAAGAGCTTTATCAACATCAATATTATTAACTGTCTTTGGATATTTGCCATTGAGAGGTTTTTTTCTTGCCATTTATCAGTAAGAATATCTAAGGCAGCAGTTTTAACAAGGGTTTTCATTTGCTTAGCTTTTTCTGTGCCTGTTTCTAGTACATCTACTTCTGGGATTTGTTGTATTTGGAATTCACTTACATGAATTAGTATTGTTGTTGTTGTTATCATTTTTTACTTTTAACCTGTCTCTTCGTTACAATCACTTGACAATACTCACTCAGCATCCGAGGCTGAGTGGAAGATAAGAGATGTTACAGTATGACTGAAAGCTTGGGGAGGGGAAGTGACAGGGGCAGTAGCAAAATATCTTCATCTAATACAACACCGACATTTAAATGGCTAGGGTTTTTCTAAGGATGTGGGCAGTACTTGTCAGCACAATCATTTGGATGTCTCTGAGACATGGTTCTCCTGGGATCTTATCCCTTTTTTTTTCATACCTAGGGCACTTAAAATAACAGGAACAGTTCTTGCTTCTAAGATGCCACATCTTTTGTATTTCAATTTCCAGGTCCTTATATTTACTTAATTTATCAAATTCCTTTACAGGTATATTTTTTACTGTAAGAACACTTACATCTATTAGTCTACAGGTATTTTCTTCCCTGTCTTTGATAATTATGTCTGGTCGATTAGCCTGGATTGTTCTGTCAGTGTTAGCTGGAAAATCTCAGAGGACAGTGACATTTTTACCTTCAACTACTGTCCTACCCTCCTCCTACTGCTGTTGTTGTCCTCCTCCTCCTCCTTCAGTGGGCTACCAGAATCATTATTCCACCCCAAACAAAACGCTTATCAACATTTCTTCCAGTTTTATGTTCTGAGCTCAAATTCTGCTGAGGCTAACTTTGCCTTTCATGCTTTTGGAGTCAATGAAATAAGTACCAATCAAGTAACAGACACAAACATACACACTCGCATGTGCACACGCACACACACACGTATGTAGCAGTGCGGAGCAGTGATGAGATATAAACTTTATACATCCACACATGCATGCACACTCACAAAATCACACACACACATATATACATGACAGGCTTCTTTCACTAGATACACACACACACATGTACATAAAGAAAAGTGCAGAGGAAGGCTTTTATAAATATGTCTGTACATTTGTGTGCATGTGTGTGTGTGTGTATGTTGTGTGCCTGAATGTGTGTGTGTGTGCCTGTGCACATGTATGTGTGTATGTCCGTTGAACGTTTTCATTCTGTGCCTGCATAAAAAAATAAGCTGCAAGTAGTGAACTTTGCTAACATTCCCTATCAAGAAATTATCTGTTAGCTTTCTGCTTTCAAAGATGCATGAAATAAAAAAAAAATTCCTTACTAGAAAAAACAGATAAAGGAATCCAGCTGTAAAACAGGCTTCATCAAGAGCATCCAACTGTAAAACAATGCTGCAATAATATGTAATTCATCTAACCCATGCTAGCATGGATAAAAAGACATAAAATGAATGAATGAATATCGTGTTATTATCATTTTTATGTCTGCTTTTCTATACTGGCATGGGTTTGAAAAATTTTTTTAGGCTATGTTTTACAACCAAGTGTAAATCATAATTAATAATAAAAACTGCATATACATACATACATACATGCAACTATGCTGAACTATCGAGAAATCTGCAGTTACTCTATCCAGATTACAAGTTCAGGTTTATACTTGTAATTATTGGGGTCCTGGGATATGTAACACAATGCCTAAATACCAATCTTGAGAAATTAGGCTTCTCAAAACTTAGAGAGGAGAAAGCTGATTTGTAGACTACAGATCCAACCCATCACTGGAACTGTAAAAATCTGTAAAACTTTCCAAAAGTTTATCATTTAAGTATATATGAGCATGTCTAGATCTGCAAGTGTATGCATGAGGATACACACATAAAACAAAACATACAAATCTGCATATATGCATGCATACATGCATGCATGCATACATGCATACATACATACATACATACATACATACATAACCTGTTGATGTTGTTGAAATTCCAATGGGGAGCCTTAGATCTAGGCTAGAAACTAGCTCTTTTCCTATTGACAAGAAATCTTAAAACAAAACTGAAAAATGAAATACATACATATGTTGTACTCAAGAAGATCCACCCACCACAACAGAATTGAGATCCTAAAACCTAAAGTCATGTAAAAAAAACATTGGTGTGGGTGCTAGTGCCATGTAAAAAGCACCCAGTACAGTCTGTAAAGTGGCTGGCATTAGGACGGGCATCCAGCCATAGAAACAAAGCCAAAACAGACTATGGAATCTGGTGCAACCCCTGGCCATCAGACCTATGCCAGCATGGAAAATGGACATTAGATGTTAAACGATGATGATGATGATATACATATAATGTATAGTTTTACTATTTTTGATATCTTAAAGCTACATATTTTCTCTGAATCGTTAGACATTCTCCTATATTTGTGTAATGTTATGTTGGTGTATTGCACAACTCAAAGCTTCTAAATGCTTCATAAACTTCATGTTTATGGGTTACATGATGCCAGATGTTTTGATGTAATAATACTTAATTGTTTTATTCAGCTGACCATTAATAATATTGTTGATAAAAATTGAATATTTAAGATCAAAGTTAGTCAACCAAAGAATAGTTAGTAAGACTACCAGAGAATAAATACAAAAACCATGGTGCTTTTTCGATATTCTATTTGAAATTTCAGTCAAGCTGCAGGTCTCAACATAAACAGTTGATTGGGAAATCTTTTTGAAAAAGAAATTTTATAGCCGCAAAATTAAAAGAATTGTAAAATAGTGAAACCATATTTTTTAAGGTCTACATTGTTAGGCTACTACTACAACTACTACTACTACTACTACTACTACTACTACTACTACTACTACTACTACTACCATTATTACTTCGATAATTATCATCATCATCATCATCATCATTATTTAACACCCATTTTCCATGTTCATATGAGTCAGGCAGAATTTGCTGAGGCAAGTTCTCTAAGCTGAATACCCTTCCTATCGTCAACTGTTATTTGTTTCCAAGTTTGGTAATGTTTCCCATAGCCAGACGTGTTTTTAACAGAAAACTGGAAATGAACAACACTGCTTGTTTACAATCATCACATAATGTCAAGACAAAAGTACGCACAAACACATATGTACATGTGTGTGTGCGTACACATACACACTCACACACATACGTATGCACAAAACAATGGGCTTCTTTTAGTTTCTGTCTGTCACATCCACTCAAAAGGTGCTGTACAGTAGGACCGAACCTGAGATCATGTGGTTGGGAAAAAAGCTTCTTAACTTCTTAAGCACTGAGCCACACGCCACACTCACACATACATATAAGTCTGTGATTGTTTGTGTGTTTGTATGTATATATTTGTTTGTATGTATATATTTGTGTATATGTGTGTGTATGTACATACACACACTTACATGTGCAGACACATACATGTCGTGTTCATATATTTATTAAAATTTAGCATTCTGCCTTATTCTTCATTTTCCTATTATTTCTCCATGTGCGGTTAACACAACCCCACTATTTACTGACTTATATATATATATATATATATATATATATACACACACGCACACATGTATATATATATATATATATATATATATATACCCACGCACACATGTATATATATATATATATATATATATATATATATATATATATATATATATATATATATATGGTTTTATTTTTATTATAAAACATTTCAGAATCTTTTTTTTTTTTTTCTATTCAAACCAAAATTAAATGGCATCTAATCCTAAATATTAATTCAAGAGTTAAAAAAAAGAAAAATAGTAAGAAGAAGAAACAGCCAGGAGCAATTAACTAATGCATATGTTGCTAACGAGGTGAACATGCGTATGCTAACCTGCACATCAGTGATGTTATTAATTTTGACTCTCAATTTAACCATAGGTACATTTTATCTTCTGCAAATTAATTAACTCTGTGTCAGATAAATTATAATATAAATTGTGTATAAATCATGTGATGTGTCCATGTTCAGACAAGTGTTGAGTATTTATCATTCATCTTCTGCTTGTTTCAATCATTGGATTTTAGTCATACAAATCACCCCCCAATACTTAAGTTTCTTTCTTTCTTTTAATGTCTTGTACTTATTCTATCAGTTTCTCTTGCTGAACCACTAAGTTGTGAAGCAGTGGGTGGCATGACAAACAGAGGCACAAAGGTGTATGCACACACACACACACACACACACACACACACACATTTATATGACGAGGTTCTACACAGTTTCTGTCTACCAAATTTGCTCACAAGGCATTGGTGGAGCCAAGACTTATAGTAGAAGATACTTCCTCAAAGTGTCATGCAATGGGAATGTACCTGAAACTCCATGCTGCAGAGTAAGCTTTTTTGTTTTCTGCAATATAGACCATACCTGTATACCTGTGTCTATATTTATCATTACCTTATATCTTTTAACTGTTTCAGACATTGCACCTGAAATATAAAGGTTTTTCTAAAACTTACTGCATTGTTAGAAGCTTTCTTTATTTTCCATTTCTTTTTCTATTTATATATATATATATATATATATATATATATATATGTTTGTTTGTGTGTGTGTGTGTGTGTGTGTATCCCATGCTGGTGACACATAAAAAGCACCCACCACACTCTGCTAAGTGGTTGGCATTAGGAAGCGCATCCAGCTGTAGAGACCATGCCACAACAGACAGTTGGAGTCTGGACAGTTCCCTGCTTGCCAGCTACAGGACAAACCATCCAACCTATGACAGCATGGATAGTGGATGTTAAACAACAATGACGACGAAGATGATAATGATATATATATATATGTATATATATATATATATATATATATATATATATATATATATATATGTGTGTGTATGTGATGTGTGTTATACTTACCTTTTTGTATATGTAATTATTCTAAAATTAAAATTGGTCATTTTTCTTCTCTGAGGCCTAAACAATCATTAAATGTCGAACATATTTTATTCATTTCACATAATTTAAACTAAACATGGAGGCAGAAACAAGAAAAAATATGTATCAGAAGAGTCTGTGGAAATCCCAAAACCATGTTTTCTTGACATCTCACTACATTAACCACTGGGCTACTCTGACCATCACTGATACAAGTTCAGCTGGCAAACAAGGTACTTTTGTCTCCAATTCCTGAAATAACCATTTTAGTTCTTGTACAGTTGTATACCCTTTGGTAGAGAGTTGTTTACAACATAAGTTATCAGTAATTCTGCTTCTCTTTTGTACCTGGAATTTTCTTCAGCTTAATCAATCACAGACTTTGAGTGCCATGTTTATTATGTTCTTAGAACCAGCATGAAGAGATGTATTTTGTAAGAAAGCAAAAACAAAAATAACAACAACAATACTAATACTAATAATAATAATGATAATAATAATAATAATAATAATAATAATAATAATAATAATAATAACAACTATAATAATATGATTCTCACCATTCATAACTCTTGATTTCTGTCTGACAATGAACAAAAGACAGAGATTTTTCATTCTTGCTATAAGATTGAGATTAGTTCATATTTATCTCTTGTTGAGTTATTTTCCCTATCTTTGCTGTTATTACATATCTTGTACCATGGCTTTGTCCTCCTCTGTTATATGTCTTTGTTGTGTTGTTGTCGTTATCGTCATCTTCATTTTCTTCTTCCTCCTCCTTCTCCTCCTCCTCTTCATACTTTCCCTCCTCCTCACATCCCTTTCACTATCATCATCAGCTGCTGTATCACTGTAGTTTTTGTCACAGTCATTGCCATCATCAATACCACTCTTTTCAGTTACCTCCCCCTACAACGATTACCACCACCACTTACACCAATGTAATAACCATTAACTCCACCTACCTTACTACAGCCATCACTTGCACTGTAATCATTATCACTGTCTCCACCTCTCCTGCCATACCCATCAGATATTCCACCATCCCAACAGCACTAACTCCTCCTCCACCATAATCACATAATCATCACTTGCTCAACCCCTCTCATCACCACTAACTCCCCCTCCTCAACCATAATCATCAGATGCTCCAACACCCAACAACATTAACTCCTCTTCCTACTCCTCCTCTACAATGATCATATTTTGCTCCACCTATCTTAACACACTAACTCCTCCTTCTCTACCGCAATAGTTAACTGTTGTATTAGTATCACTGGTAAAGAAATTTACTTCCCAACCACATGGTTTTGGGTTCAGTTCCACTATGTGGCACCATGGGCAAGAATCGTTTTCTTCCGTGAGGCCTAAACAATCATTAAATGTAGAACATATTTTATTCATTTCACATAATTTAAACTAAACATGGAGGCAGAAACAAGAAGAAACATGTATCAGCTAAATCAGTGGAAATCCAAAATCCATGTTTTCTTGACATTTCACGACATTAACCACTAATACAAATTCAGCTGACAAACAAGGAGGTTCTTTTGTCTCTGATTCCCGAAACAACCACAACCGTCACCATTAACTTTACCTCCCTTACCACAATCCTCACTAATTCCAGTTCCTCTGTCATAATCCTCCCTAACTCCACCTCTGTCATAATGATCGTCACTAACCCTAACCCTAACCCTAATCATCACCACTTACTCCACCTCCTCTTTTACAATCACTACCACTGCGCCTATTGTAACTTTGTAAGAAACATCACTAATTGTTTTCATAAATTGATAAACTGCATTTTCTAATTGGAATCAGTTATTTTTTACTAACTTTTTAGTAACACAAGCCAAAGCAAAAATAAGATTTTCTGGTTTGTAGCAACATTTGGTGTCATGGAACTCTTGCACCACCTCCATGCTCATTTTGATTGAGTTAATGATTGCCATCTGCAAGAAAAAGTTCCTCCATGTAGAATGGATCTTTTATTACGTCTGTCTTGTCAATCTTTGGGGTAACACATTTAACATTTTCTCTGCAAAGATTATGAAGCATTTGCATAACCACTGGAATATATTTATCAATAAAGAATGAGAAATAATCTTAGGAGGGTCATTTTGCCAACAAAAAAGAACACACACACAAACACATACAGAGGTTCCATTTCACTTCCTTTTGCCAACTAGTTAATTAATTAACAATTAAATAAGTAATTGTTTGACTAATCATTTGATCAATTAATCAATCAATCAATTCATTTATCAGAGTTCTTTTGGCACCATTTACGATCTCATCAATAACATTCTCACATTGCTCCAAGACTGTTACAATATATCCAAATTCAGACATGATATATCATAACAGACTTGATCAAGCAATCTATTAGTTAATTGGTTAATTAATTAACAGACTAATTAATAATAGTAAAAACAAATGAAATAGAACCAGTGTGTGACTTTATTGGCAAGGCTGTGTGGTTTAGGAGCTCACTTCACAATCCCTTGGTTTAAGGTTCAGTCCCACAGCTCAGCACCTTAGGGAAATGCTTTCTGCTATAGTTCTAGGCTGACCGAACGCGAGGAAATGCAACTCTCAAAGCTAGCCCTCTAAAAACAGACTAAACTATAGTCTGTAAAAATGTGTTTATTATGGTAGTTTGACCTTAGAGTCCCTCTTAGCATGAGGCATTCATGTATAGTAATGCCCTTATATAAATAAATATATTTTGGGGAATAAATGATGGATTTTTCCCTTATGAGGTTTTTTCACGCTAGCTACTTGATGAATTCTTGTAAAAGAATTCATCCTATTATTGAATTATATATATATATATATATATATATGCCTTAGGACTTTTTAAATTGTCATCTATTTCTTGTAACTTAAAAAAAATCCTTATTGAAAAAATATTCTTAGCCATCTTTTTTCCACAAATATAACTCCTTCCTAAAAGGCTTGCTGGTGTTCATCATCATCATCATCATCAACAAGATAGCAAACTGGCAGAATTGTTAACACACCAGACTGAATGCTCAGCAGCGTTTCTTTTCGAATTTACATTCTGAGTTCAAACTCTATGGAGGTCGACTTTGCCTTTTATCCTTTCACTATCGGTAAAATAAGTACCAGTTGAGTGCTGGGGGTCACTGTAATCGACTGACCCACTTCCCTGCAATTTCTGGCCTTGTACCAAAATTAGAATTATTATCTCTGTTCCTATTGTTGTTGCTGCTATTATCATTATTATTATTATTATTATTATTATTATTATTATTATTATTATTATTATTTCGGTTTGGCTCAGGTTCAGTCTTATTCCTGATAGGAATTATGTGGGTAGCAAATTACTACCTGTAACCTTAGGTATTCACAAGTTTTCAGTAGTCTTTCTAGTGTTTAGAACCCTCCTGATAATCTTTGCTGTCCATAAGAGACAAACTTTCTGTAGGAACTCTACCGGGCATTTTATTTCAATCTCTATCAGCCATTTGTCTATATCTTGGCTTACTGTTCCCAATGCATCACTTATTATAGACACGACCTTTGCTGTTCGCATGCTCCAAATTCTTCCTATTTCAAATTTTAAGGGATTGTATTTTGTTGCTTTTCTTCCTCTTTCTTTACGATCCTAGAATCAAACAGGCATGATGGGTCAATAAGTAAGCAACTTCACTTATTATTATTATTATTATTATTATTATTATTATATTATTATTATTATTATTATTATTATTGTTCATGGTGTACAGAAAGCAATAAAGAAATTTACTGCTTATTATAAAACAAAAAAATTATATATCTCCAAAAGAGGAGTGTTATCCGCCGCCATCAACACAGAATACTCACCCCTCGACTGACCAATCGACCTCCACCAACAAAAAAAAAAAAAAAAATGAGAAGAAAAGAAAAACAAATAAATGAAAAACAGATAAACGAAAAGAAAAAAATTCAATGAATAAATCTTCAAACAAAAAGCTAAATGTACAAAGGGAAAAAAAGTATTGAATATATTATAAATATAAACATATAAATAAATAAATACATATATATTACAAATATCTAATACAAAAACAATCGACATATTAAAGAATAAAAGCTAAGCTAATGTTGATGTGTTTATGTTTTGTTTTGTTGTATTTTTTCAAAAGAAACAGTCAGAGACTCAGTGTCCCTGGATATATTTCATTTTAGAGATTTTTCTTTTGTTTTTATGTGTGTGTCTGTTTTCTTTCCTTTCTTACCCAAACACTATTTTTCCATCACCCACAAAGAATACTAGAGAAACCAAGAGTTCAGCAATAACGTTCGTATTGTACCAGATATTGAGGGAGATTATGTTATTTATTTTTTGTCTTTTTTTTCTTTCAGTCATTGGACTGTGACCATCCTGGGGAACCATCATCTTGAAGGGTTTCTTTTTTTTTTTTTGTCTTTTTTTTTTTAGTAGAACAAATTGCTTCCCCCAACCCATTTGTAAGTCTGGTGCTTATTCTAACAGGCTCTTTTGCCAAACAGCAAGTTATGGAACATAAACAAACCAACACTGGTTGTCAAGCAATAGTGACAGTGGTGGGGAACAAACACAAAAATACACACACACAAACACAGACATACACACATATACACACACATTATGATATATACACACACATTTATGATATATACGCACACATTTATGATATATACATATGCAATGGGCTTTCAGACCGTTTCCATTTGCCAAGTTCACTCACAAGGCATTGGTTCCTTCTGGAGTTATTTATTGTACAAGACACTTTCCCAACTTGCTGTGCAGTGGGACTGAACCTAAAACCACGTGGTTGCAAAGCGAGCTTCTTAACCACAGAACCATGCCTGCTGTTGTTGTAATGGTGGTGGTGGTGGTGGTAGCAACAGTTCTGGTGATATTGGTATTGGCAGTGCTTATGAGGGTGGTAGTGATAGGAGTTAAATCTGTAGTAGTGAAGGTGATGGTTACAGTAACAGTGGTAATTGAAGTGGTGGTAGTGGTGAGGGTGTAGTGCTTGTGTAGGGATAGTGGTAGTAGTCGTAGTAATGAGTGATTGTTGTAGTAGTGGTGATGGTTTTGTTGGTA
>NC_142946.1:53035815-53038315 GCF_046866305.1 Octopus bimaculoides
TAGAATATTACCCACATAATTAAAAATTCTAACCAGTTACAACTTCATGTGGAATAGGCTCCAGTGGCAATTTCATCTTTTGATGTGCTTCTTTGTGAGCCTAACCATCAGTATAAATTCAGCACACCTTGACCACTTGACAAAGAGCTTGGAAAGAACATTGACAGACATCATAGGAGATGGCTAACTGAGTTGGCAAACAGCAGCTGACCTGAGCTGACAACAACCACAATAAACAGTCAGCGACAGCAACACAATGACCAGCAGCTAACTTTGTGACTACTGTTACACCAAGAACAAGAACATTCAAACTACCTCAATGTTTTGTCATTCATAGTAATGACAGTATTGTTTTTTTTTTGTGCACAAAAAGAATAAAAATTCTGTTTGTCAAAAATCACAACCTTCTCCAGTGTTCTTTTTCCTACATATTCATTTCTTTACAAAATTTTATTTGATATTTTGATGTTGGTTTCATATTCTATTTTCTTACAGATACTTCAAACAACCTGTCAGCTTAAATCGGTCAACTATAAAAATTCCTGACGAAGTCCCTCGAGATGAAAAAAATACCATCGATACAATTTCCTTCACTGCAAGGCTTGACGATGTCTTCAAACAGAATATGGATGATGATCCTCTACTCAGGTGAGTTAAAACAATTTACTATGCATTACCATGCATTATGATATCAGTTCCAAGAGTGTAGTGGGACCAATTATAATTGCAGTTTGCTGCTGCTTAACTCAGTTATAGTGTAATATGACTTGTCACATTTGCAGTTTACTGCAGCTTAATGCAGATGCAGTGCAGGGGACTATCATAATTGCAGTTTACTGCAACTTAACTCAATTGCTGTGTAGTGGGGCTTATTACAACAGTACCACCGTTACGCATGGGCAAACAGAGCAGTTGCCTGGAACTCTCTGGATTCAGGGGCCCAGTGCTAATATATATACTGTAGTCATGTATGTAAGGCTTTACACAGGGTCTTGCAATACTGCCAAGACGCAGCGTATTATAACATAAAACAAAAATTGTTTCAGAGAGAATTTATTTATATACAAAAGATAGCATATAACATATACTATTTTGAAAACAGTGTATGTCATGTTCTTTTAATAAAATATATCTTTTAATATATTCTATAAAACTATATAAGTATATATATGTATATATGTATGCGTGTGTATATGTTGTGTATCTGTGTTTGTCCCCACAACATCGCTTGACAACCGATGCTGGTGTGTTTAGATCCCCGTAACTTAGCGGTTCGGCAAAAGAGAATAAGTACTAGGCTTATAAAGAATAAGTCCTGGGGTCGATTTGATTCGACTAAAGGCAGTGCTCCAGCATGGCCGCAGTCAAATGACTGACACAAGTAAAACTTTTCGATACCAACCTGCCTGAGACCACTTCTAATTCTGTGATACAAACTTTCTACGTTAGCCCTTTAGCATTTCATCCGGCCATATCTGGCCAGAATATTCTACTAGTTCAAACTGGCCAGATGTGGTATCACACACCTGCCCTGCTTAATCATTTTGAACATAAACAATCGCATCATCAAAATCTCAAGGTTACAAAATAATGCAGGATAAATTCAGAACAATGTGAATAAATAAGCATCACATTTTACAGAGTTATTTGAACGCTAAAGGGTTAGGGTTAGGGTTAGGGTTAGGGTTAAAGTGATTTCAATGAAAACCTTCCATCAAAATTCCATGTTAATTTATGTTCCAAATGCCAGTTTAATTAATGAAAAAGTCATTTTACTAAATAAATTCTTCATTATTTTCAAAATTGAGTGATATAAAAGCAGCGTATTTTAAAAGAAATATGGTAACAAAAGGGTTAAAAGACGTTGTCTCGTGGGACTTTGAAATTTTTTACAAAATTGCACTTTGAGAAACATAGGCTTAATGGTTGTTGCATGAAGATTTGCTAATCAGCTGGTTTGTTTTGGAATCGGTCCAAAATATTTTGAGCACATTGCAGTTTTAGATCCAAGTGAGCATTATGCTAATATGGGTCATACTTAAGCTTTATTGGTAGAAGGTCAGTAAGAGTTTATAGTTTGGTTTCTGTTTGTAAACAATGATTATTAGAAGAGTACAAGCAGTGACCCTGACCCGTGTACGCCCTCCTCACTGGCGTAATCAGTGAGATCAATATGATTGGCGGTAGGTCTGAATGTCTATAGATCAATATCCCCAGTGGAAAAAGTGTCGATGTATTATCTGACCTTCATGATGCCTGACCCTTCAGAAAGACTTTTGGTAATGTTGTTGTAGAAGTATGATTACCATGGAAGAATCCTCAGAAATTGAGAGGCATACTATATTATATATATATGTGTATTTATGCATGCATGAGTGTATATTTATATGTGTGATTATATATATATATATATATATATATATATATATATATATATATATATATGGAGAGAGAGAGAGAGAGAATGAAAGACAAAGAGTTAGATATCTATATTTGTATT
>NC_142946.1:53043315-53060815 GCF_046866305.1 Octopus bimaculoides
CACCACCTTGAACAGTATGTCAGATCATCACAGGATTAACTCCCAAGTGCCGTTGATTATTAACCAGTCGTGCTGTTTGCATGGATTCTCATAACTCCATGTCACCATCCAATTCTATTTTAATTGGCAGCTTAAGTCATGCTGAATCTTTCATTGGCTGATTACAAAACCATGAACACCTCTTGTCTAAGCATTTAATATATCTTGTACTTCAAGGGTAAGCTTAAAAGAACAGGAGACTAGCAGAGTAAACTGTAGATAAACCAGCAGAAGATGATGGGAAAACTGCTGCTGTATCTTTGATCAGAAAAATCCTGGTTCTTTAGATTTTGGTAAAGAGATTCATGATTTCTGATCCTTGTAAGCATGGTAGATGAAGAAGAGAATCACTGAGCAATGTGAAAATAAAGTGCCTTGCTCAAGGTTACAGTGTGCTACCTGGTCCAAGAATTGAACCCATGACCTGACAATTCTGAGTTTCTAATCATTGGGTCACATGCATCACTCTTCAGACTAAGTCATGCAAAACCTTTTTTTAAATATTATGCTATTAGTATCACATTCAGTTTCTCTTGGTTTTCTTTTCAGATGGCATCATTTCACTACAGAAGTCCTCAGCTGTCAGCAAAACAGAATGGTTCCAGCCACCATCGCACATCGAAAAGATTTAATTGAAAAAATTTATAGTTTAAAAGCTGGCGGGACCAGTGAATTAGAGTAAGCACTATTACATGTGTTTTCAGTTATAACATCATCATCATCATCATCATCATTTAATGTCTGCTTTCCATGCTAGCATGGATTGGACATCATTTATTTAAATATATTCATAGTGATCCTTTTCATTATTTGTTATATTCTAGGCCCCGAAACGGTGCGCATTCTCTCCTGATGACCCCATACACTTGCTGTCTTCCAGTATGCGGAGTTCTTGACTGGTAGCACTTGCATGTGGGAGTTGTTTGCAAGACATAGTGCTTGTCTGACATGGAACTTACTTTTGTTCTATGATTTCTGTCACTACACATCACTGACAATTGCCAATCATTTGATTATTTATTCAAGAGTTTCTCTCATTTCTTCACCTCTGTTTCTTTCCAGGAAAAGTTTCCAGATGAGTTTTGATTTATTAAATAGTTATCCCCGGACTGGTTGTCAATCTATAATAGTATTCGCTACAGATGGTGTAGATACTGATGGAGAACAAATTCGATGCGGTCCAGGTGAGACGACATTGATAACATTGAGTCATTGCTAAAAAACTCCCTTTCAAATTCTTTTACAGTCTTTAATCATCATCACCAACATCATTTAACATCCATTTTCCATACTGACATGGGTTGGACAGCTTAACAGGAACTGGCTCCATGGCATATATATATATCCCCAACTGGGCAAGACATTGGTCAGTTGCAGGATTACTCTTTTACTCTTTTACTTGTTTCAGTCATTTGACTGTGGCCATGCTGGAGCACCGCCTTTAGTCGAGCAAATCAACCCCAGGACTTATTCTCTGTAAGCCTAGTACTTATTCTATTGGTCTTTTGCTGAACCGCTAAGATACAGGGATGTAAACACACCAGCATCGGTTGTCAAGCGATGTTGGGGGGACAAACATAGACACACTAACACATACACACACATACATAAATACATACATACATATATATATATATATATATATATATATATATATATGGACACATAAGAGGTGCAGCAACATCAAAGGCAGGTTAACTAGCAAGTTAGTTTTTGTTTGTGGCAGATGTTCAGGTGCAATAAAGACTGCAAACAAACAGGAAACAACTTCTATCTCATTCCAGGGTGAAAAACTAGAGGTAGTCGATAGCTTCCGCTATCTGGGCGACCAAGTTAGTAGTGGGGGTGGGTGCGCTGAAAGTGTAGCTGCTAGAATAAGAATAGCCTGGGCAAAGTTTAGAGAGCTCTTACCCCTGCTGGCGACAAAGGGACTCTCACTCAGAGTAAAAGGCAGACTGTATGACGCATGCGTACGAACAACCATGCTACATGGCAGTGAAACATGGGCTGTAACTGCTGAGGACATACGTAAGCTCGCAAGGAATGAAGCCAGTATGCTCCGTTGGATGTGTAATGTCAATGTGAATACCCGTCAGAGTGTAAGTATCTTGAGAGAAAAGCTGAACATTAGAAGCATCAGTTGTGGCGTGCAAGAGAGACGATTGCGCTGGTATGGACATGTGGTGAGAATGGAGGAGGATAGCTGCGTGAAAAAGTGCCACACCCTAACAGTTGAGGGAACCCGTGGAAGAGGTAGGCCCAGGAAGACCTGGGCTGAGGTGGTGAGGCAAGACCTTCGTACATTGGGCCTCACCGAGGCGATGACTACGGACCGAGACCTTTGGAAATGGGCTGTGCGTGAGAAGACCCGGCAAGCCAAGTAAGATCGTTGCCAGTGCCCCTGGACTGGTTCTTGTGCGGGTGGCACATGAGATGCACCATTTTGAGCGTGGCCGTTGCCAGTACCGCCTGACTGGCTCCTGTAGGATTTTCGAGCGAGATCGTTGCCAGTGCCCCTGGACTGGCTTGTGCGGGTGGCACATAAAAGACACCATTTCGAGCGTGGCCGTTTTCGTGCGGGTGACACGTAAAAGCACCCACTACACTCTCTGAGTGGTTGGCGTTAGGAAGGGCATCCAGCTGTAGAAACTCTGCCAAATCAGACTGGAGCCTGGTGTTGCCATCCGGTTTCACCAGTCCTCAGTCAAATCGTCCAACCCATGCTAGCATGGAAGGCGGACGTTAAACGATGATGATGATGATGATGATATATTATATATATATATATATATATATATATTATATATATATATATATATATATATTATATATATATATATATATATATATATATATACACATATATATACGATGGGTTTCCTTCAGTTTCCGTCTACCAAATCCACTCACAAGGCTTTGGTTGGCCTGAGGCTATAGTAGAAGACACTTGCCCAAGGTGCCACGCTGTGGGACTGAATCCGGAACAATGTGGTTCGTAAGCAAGCTACTTACCACACAGCCACTCCTACACCTACTCATTTCTGCTAGCTGAGCGGACCGGAGTAACATGAAATGATGTGTTTTGCTCAAGAACATAATACAGCACTCCATCCAAGAATTGAAACCACAATTTCATGACCACGAGTCCCACATCCTAACCACTAATCTATGGACTAAGTAAGCCTAAAATTAAAACTGAAATTTAAAATTATGGCTGAGATTAAAAATAAGCATGCATACTTGTGTGTGTTTGTGTATACTCTTGTAATGACATCATGTGATGGTTGTAAATGAGTATTACCATCATACAAGCGAGTTTGTTCATATCCAGTCTTCTATGGAAAGTATATCTGGCCATGAGTAATATTACCATACTTGGAAACAGTTGGGGATTGGTGACAGGAAGGGCATCTGACTGTAAAAATCTGCTTCAGCAAATTCAGTCTGACCCAATCATGTGTGAAAAAGTGGACATTAAATAATGATAATGATGTGGTTTTTAGAATTGCAAACATTATCATCATCATCATAACTATCATTTTAATGTTCAGGCTTTTATACTGACCCAAGTTGGGAGCTTTTCAATTAAGTAGTCATCTTTGCATATCAATTCTGTTGTCTTATTCTTAAGCCTGTCCTTACTACATATTGTCATATGTTCACCAAACTACTATTCCAAATACATTTTTGGGGCTTGATCAGTTTTTACATTTTAGAACTGAGAAGAAAACAACAACAATAATAATAATCCTTTCTACTATAGGCACAAGGCCTGAGATTTGGTGGAGGGGATAGTCAATGGTACTTATTTCAACTGGTACTTATTTCATCAACCCCAAAAGGATGAAAGGCAAAGTGGACCTTGGCAGAATTTGAACTCAGAATGTAAAGACAAGTGAAATACCACCAAGCATTTTGTCCAGCATGCTAACGGTTCTGCCAGCTCACACTACCTAAACAACAACAATAATAATTATTATTATAGTTTAAGGAAAAGGAGATATTTCAAAAATATTTTCATATTCTTGTAATAATCTGTTCTGAGTGATTTGTTAAAATGTTGTAATTAGTGTGATTAAACATGTTTAAATTTCGTTTTGCAGGATATTATACTCGCAGTGGTTATGTACCAGGTCCAATCTGTAGATATAACTGGACTAAAGTTTGGCATGTCTCCAATGAAAAAAATTTGAATCTAGCACCTCAGGTAAGAATAAATAATTATATGTATAATCACATATGCGTACAGCCTAGCTGTGTGGTAAGAAGTTCAAAGTCAAGCTGTGCCAAGCAGCTTCACTCTCTGTGCTTTAGCTCTGTTACCATAGCAACAGTCCTGAATTTTTTGTCAGACCTCTTTTACACACACGCATACACACACGTGTGTGTGATGGGTGTAGATGAGGTCACTGTCACACAAGCAGTGTCATTCATTTCTAGTCTTCTATGAAAACATGTCTTGTTCATCATCATCATTTAACACCCACTCTCCATGCTGGCATGGGTTGGATGGGTTAACCAGAACTGATAAGGCTAGGGGTTGCCCCAGGCTCCATTGTCTGTTCTGGCATGGTTTCTATGACCAGATGCTCTTTCTTTATCATCATCATCATCATTATCATCATTTTAATGTCCACTCTCCATGCTAGTGTGGGTCGAACAGTTTGACATGGAGTTGGCTAGCAGGGAGCTATCCTGTCTCCAACTGTCTGTTGTGGCATGTTTTCTACAGCCGGATGCCCTTCCTAACATCTAGTTATGAAGAAATATTTTGCTTAAAAATAAATGAGAGTTGGCAACAGGAAGAGCATCTGACTGTAGAAAATCTCTCCAACCCATGCAAGGGAAAAATGGGCATTGTTGTTGTTGATGATGATGATGGTGGTAGTAGTAGTATAAACCTATGTATTTATTTTATTTATTTATTTTTTTTTTTAATTTTCAGGCTCGGATCTTTAGCTATCTTATAAAGGAAGATGCTGAAATTTTCCCAGGAAAGCTTGCCTGTGCCCATCATGGAAGCTTGAAAAAGCTAGAAACTGGAGAAAATCTGATCTCACAAATGTCAAATTACTTCGAATTCCTCTCATCAAATGCTAAAAATAACTTGGCACTTTGGACATCGCCATATCTTGATGCCCTTGGATTGGGTCTCATGGTGACACATGCAATACCTGTGATAAGCAATATCACTGGCAAGTAAGTTCTGTTTTATTTTGTATATATCAGATATAGGTGCAGGCATAGCTGTGTGGTTTTGGGTTCGCTTTGCAACCATGTGGTTTTCAGTTCAATCCCATTGTACAGCACCTTGGGCAAGTATTTTCTATTGTAACACCAAAGTGACCTGTGAGTGAATTGGGTGAATTTGTGAAGACCCATGGTAACTTCACTAGTGCAGGTGACACAAAAAAGTACCCAATGCACTCTGTAAAATGGCTGGTGCTAGGAAGGGCAGCAATCCATAGAAACCATGCCAACGTTGGCATTGGCACTCAACTTGGCTTTGCAAGCTAGCCGGAACCTGTCAAACTGTCCAACCCATGCCAGCATGGAAAATGATGATGATGATGATGATGATGGTGGTGGTGGCGGCGGTGGTAGTGGTGGCGGCAGCAGGTGTTGTTGTGTTCTTACCACACAACAACACCTGCACCTATATATGTTCTTAGACTGCTGAGACAAAATGTCTTGCAGTATATAATCACTGCCCTGATTTCCTGCCTTTAGTAATAATGGTTTCCAACATAGACACAGGGACACCAAATTTGCAGATGGGGAAAATAGCCAATGCAATCAACCACAGTGCTTGACTGGTTCTTTATTTTATTGACCCTTTCACTGAAGGATGAAAGGCAAGGCTGGAGAGTTGTAACTAAATATTGTAAAGGCACAAGGGTGGCTGTGTGGTAAGTAGCTTGCTTACCAACCACATGGTTCCAGGTTCAGTCCCACTGTGTGGCACCTTTGGGCAAGTGTCTTCAACTATAGCCTCGGGCCGACCAAACCCTTGTGAATGGATTTGGTAGACGGAAACTGAAAGAAGCCCGTCATATATAAATATATGTGTGTGTGTGTGTGTATGTTTGTGTGTGTTTGTCCCCACCACCACCGCTTGACAACCGATGTTGGTGTGTTCACGTCCAAGTAACTTAGCGGTTCGGCAAAAGAGACTGACAGAATAAGTACTAGGCTTACAAAGAATAAGTATGGGGTCGATTTGTTCGACTAAAGGCGGTGCTCCAGCCTGGCCGCAGTCAGATGACTGAAACAAATAAAAGAATAAAAGAAAAAATAGATGTATTTTGTCTGACGCTCTACCAATTCTGTTAATCTACTAAACTTGTTTGGGGGTTTTTGTATTTTTTTACAGGACAATTGGTGTAATTGGTGTTGATGCTACTTTAGATGAAATTGAAAACTTCCTGACTAAAAACCAATGGGGTACAGTTCAGTCATTCCTCATCAATAAACAAGGAGAAACCATTTTCCATCCAAAATTAAAACCAAGCACAAATGTAAGTCATATTCTGGTTGTTGTTGCTGTTATTTTACAAAGACTGTGGTTTTAGCACTGGTCTTTTAGGGTTTAATAGATAATATCAATTGTTTTTAATACCTAACTGGTATTTAAATATTTTAGTTTATTTTCTTGTTTCATCAATATTTGTAACTATCTCATAATTTCTTAGGAATTCCACAGGAGAAAGATAACCTTTTATAGAAAAGATATAAATGTGTGTGTGTGTATCATCATCATCATCATCATCATCATCATCATCATCATCATCATCATCATCATCATCATCATCATCATAATTTAACGTCTGTTGTCCGTTGACTGGGCTGGCACACTGGAAGTCTGCACCAGGCTCCAGTCCGATTTGGTGTGGTTTTCTATTATTATCATTATTATTATTAATATTATTATTATTATTATTATTATCTTTATCTTATGATTTTTACTTTGTATTATATTATACTTATTTTTTGTGCATTTACTTATTAATTTTTTTCTATATGTGACTGTGGATTTTCATGGATGAGTTCATGAACTTTGGTTCTTTTCTCTAAATTATGTATTTATATATTATATACTGTGAAACTTAACTTAATTTTAATTTTTGATAAATTGAATTTAATTGAGTTTTTACCTGTAAATTTGGATTTTTATCCCTAATATTATTATTATTATATGTATGTATATATATATACACACATATATACATGTAAATAGAGAGAATACAAAGCCTGAAAATATTCAGACAATGAATATCCACATACAAATGTTTAGGTATTTATATATTAACTGAACAGACGCACGCACGCACACGCACACACACATACACACACACACGCACACCCACACTGGAAGGGTTGAACTCGGCACTGCAAGTTAATGGGATATGTGTCAATCTGATATTGCTTCTGCTGGTTGATAACAGTGTTGCTGCATGGTAGAGCACACCTAGGAGGAATGGCCAAATCTAATAAAAGTGTGCATGTCATAGCTTCCATTCTGTGTTTCCTATTTGCTTAGCATCTGACTCTTCTGTTGTTTTCTTGTTTTCTATTTGGTAGTTGGTAGACGATCCTATTTTCATCCCTATCTCACAACTTGAAAGAGACAAAGATGGAAACCCACCAGAATTTGGAATCATTGAACAAGAAATGAAAGCTGGATTAACAGGACAAATCAGGATTAATGAATCCAAACATGGTGATGCAAGAGTAAGTGGAATGTTACAGTGTGTGTGTGTGGCTGTGTGTGGATGTTTAGGTATCTTATTGGTTCCTAAGTTGTTTTTATATGTGTGTCTTTGTGTATTTACTATGAGGTGGTACCAAAAAGTTCCCAGGCTAGTTATGTTTAATGAAAAAAAGCTTATTTACATCATCTCCTGTGAGATAGTCACCTTTTGCAAGAATACATTGGTCTCAACATTCCTGCCGCTTATGGAATCCAGCCTGGAAAAAGGTTATTTTCCTTAAGCAAGAGGAGAACCTTCTGTGATTCGCTCTGGATTTCGACAATAGTGTTAAAACAGCAACCTTTGGGCTGCATTTTCATTTTGGGGAAGAGATGGAAATCCACAGGTGCTAAATCTGGCAAATAGAGCAGGTGCGGAAGCGACACCATGTTGTCTTGGGCAAGAAACTCACGAGTGAAGGAAGCTCAGTGACAGGGTGCATTGTTGTCATGAAGAATCCAATTCTTCATGCTCCACAGATCCAGTCACTTTCACCAAATGTCCTCCCTCAAATGCTTCAAGACATCACAGTAGAATTCTCGATTGACACTCTGGCATTGGGGAGACAAATTCTTGATGCACAATATCACAGATGTTGAAAAAAACAATGACCCTTATCAGACAGGTAGTCATGATGGGTATGCAGGGCTTTGTATATTTTACCCCAGTGTCACTTTGATGGCATGCACTGCTCTCTCACTCAATAACAATAACAATAATAATAATAATAATAATAATAATAATATTTAATAAAGTGAATGAGACAAAGGTATAAGCATAAAATGTTATTCTGTGTGTTCTCTCTTCCTCTACAGACGTACTACTATGGAGCTTTGAATGAATCAGAATACTCCTTTGCATATATCTTAGCCGATACAGACATGGTAAGTATGGATTCCATAGATAAGTCTACAAGAAGATGATGATTTTCTCCTACGTCTCCTGTTTTTTTTGCTGTGGCTATTGTTTTTGTCTCAGGTCAGCTCTGCTTGATAGACTTATGATCAAAAGAATTCCAACAGTGACATACTATCCTGTCTTATTTTCAGGTAGTATATCTAGGAATACATTATGAAACATGTCATTCTCTTTTTATATATGGGATCTGAAGGCCATCTACTCACCACACTCCATCAAGTAGAGCATTGTGGAATGATCTAAGCCAGCTTTGTTTAGTTAAAAGATCTCATATCCTTTTTAAATCAAAGAACTCTACTGACCTATTAACTTCCAAATCTGAAATTTTTATCACATGCAAACATTTAGACAAATTTCCTTTATTGAACTGAGAAACACCACTCTCTTCAGATTAAGCATACAGTCTCATAAACTTTGATCTCCCCATTGAATTGATTTACATCAACCATATTAATTCTGATTTAAATGGGCCAAAGGGACGCAACTCTTAATTTTCTTTTTTTTTCTCATTTTTTTTTGGGGGGGGGGTATTTTCTCTAAGACCAGCGTCCTTTCTCATTTATTGCAAAGAAGAAAAAAAAAAACAGCCACACTGTATATTTGAGTTTGAAAGATTACTTGGAAACACACAGCACAATATACAAGCTTGTCAGACCATTTTGTTTTCACATCATGTAACTAGTAGAAGGTCAAATTTAAATCCTGTATTTATTAAATGATATTTATCTCTCACCGGATGTAGTACTTCTTGGTTGGTTCCCACCTATAACAGGTAACAGGATAGTGCCTCTCGTGCCAGTGGCATGTAAAAGCACCCACTACACTCTCGGAGTGGTTGGCGTTAGGAAGGGCATCCAGCTGTAGAAACTCTGCCAGATCAGATTGGAGCCTGGTGCAGCCATCTGGTTTGCCAGTCCTCAGTCAAATTATCTGACCCATGCTAGCATGGAAAGTGGACGTTAAACGATGATGATAATTATGATATATACAAATGCATACACACACACACACACACACTTACTGTTACTAGTTTTTCCTTCTCTTGGTTTTGTTATCACAAAGTCAAATTTCTTTTCTTCCAATCAGGAACTATATGCCCTTAAAGCATTGCAAAAGATGTTGCTCATAAGAATAATAAAAATAGACTTGTAATCTTGTCTTCTTTTTTTTTTTTCATTTCTGTTTCTTCTGTTAGAAAATTCTTTAGCTTATAATCACTTCTCAGTCTTCCTACAACAAATCCTTATATTTTGGGAGTGATTATCATTTTTGTTTTCTGTCTATCTTTCTCCATTTAATAGATTTTTAGAAGATCGCAGGAACCAAGTGACCGCTCCAAATACGGTAAAAGCTATTACAATTTGCTCATCGAATATCGCAGTGAACTATCTCGCAAACAATTGCCTGGTGTGTGGGAACATTTAAATGTCACTGAAAATGCTCCGAGATATCCTGGACTTCGAATCTCATACAAGTTTTCCACTATTTTCTTACCTCCGATGGCACATTGTGATCCAACGCAGTATATTTATGATGACAATTTGACTCAGAAAACAATCGATGCACATAAATGGATAAACAGCTATGATGCTGACCTTGGCTGTGAATCTATGAAACAGAAATTCGAAAAAGGTGTACGGTAAGTAACATTTTGTCTCTGGTGCCACTGTTAGTGCTGGTTCCACATAAAAAGCACTGGTGCTGGTGTCACAGAGAAAGCACTGGAAATGGTGTCATGTAAAAAAAACATGAGTGTTGGTGCCACATAGAAAGTACCCAGTACACTTTGTAAAGTGGTCAACATTAGGAAGGGCATCCAGCCATAGAAACCATGGCAAAACTGATGGTTAGAGCCTGGTGCAACCCTCCGTCTTCCAAGCTCCTGTTAAACCGTGTGACCCATGTTAATGATGATGATGATTGTATATATATATATATATCCATTTCCTTACTTTCTGATATATATATATATATATATATATGTAATTTATATAAGGGCATTACTATACAATAATGCCTCACGCTAAGAGGGACTCCAGAAGTCAAAACTACTATAAGCACATTTTTACCGATTGCGAGGGAATGCAACTTTCAAAGCTAACATCCTAAAAACTTTTAACTTAACGGTAAACCAATGGAGCGACATGCATGCTAATTTGTGGACGTGCATAAATTACATTCACATACACACACACACACACACACACACACAAAACCTGCCTTTTATATATACAGATATATATACAGATATATATATACACAAACACAAGCACTTATGCACACATATACATATATCTTTATTGACTATCTATTTTTCACCTTTCTTTATTTTAGAGCTGATGTACTGATTACAGAACCAATTGAAGAAATTTGGAAGACCCGAGCATTTGAATCTTTAAGTCAAGTAAAATGGACTAATATTGGTCTACGGAGTGGGGTTTTCCGTACTTACCCAGGTCATCGTTCAACCAGGATGTATAACCCTGTCAAGTAAGTGAAATATGGGGGCATTATGTTTGATGGTTTACCCACATTTTAGTTCAATAAGTGTTTCAATAGAAGATACATTGGTTTATGTAGGATTGTTTTGGTGATTTTTTAATCTCACACACACACACACACACCCTCTCTCTCTTTTACTCTTTTACTTGTTTCAGTCATTTGACTGCGACCATGTAGGAGCACCGCCTTTAGTCAAGAAAATTGACCCCAGGACTTATTCTTTGGAAGCCTAGTACTTATTCTATCGGTCTCTTCTGCCGAACCACTAAGTTACGGGGACGTAAACACACCAGCATCAATTGTCAAGCGATGTTGGGGGACAAACACACACACACACATATATGCATATACATAGACACGACGGGCTTCTTTCAGTTTCCATCTACCAAATCCACTCATAAGGCTTTGGTCGGCCCGAGGATATAGTAGAAGACACTTGCCCAAGGTGCCACGCAGTGGGACTGAACCCAGAACCATGTGGTTAGTACGCAAGCTACTTACCACACAGCCACTCCTGTTGGGAATCTTTTTTAACTTAGGTCTTGTATTTATTGTTCAAATTTATTATTGTCATTATCATCATCATCATCACCACTATTATTAACACTACCACCATCACCATCAACATCACAATCATCATCACTATCATCATCAGCATCACCATCATTGTCATCTTCATCATCATTATAAAAGTGTTATCAATGCAATATGATCGCTTCCTTCCCTCTTTCCAGACGTCCCTGGTACAAACGTACCAGTTCTGCACCTCACAAGACATCAATTTCCACACCATATATGGACGCTGCAGGAGTCGGAAAAATTGTCACAATTTCCCAAGCTGTCTTTGAAGGAATGACTCCAAGAACAACAGAAGAATGTGCCAAAATGAAAGGCCCCAAACCTGGAGGTTGCACATGTAATTTTGATGAAGACTGTCTTAGTAGTAAGTTTCATTCTACAATTGGAATGCATTTGCAATGAAAGAGTAAGTATATGTATGTCTATGTGGTGTTTGGTTGGCATCAGGAAAGGCATCCAGCCATGCCAAACCAGACTGGAACCTGGTGCAGCTCTGCAGCTTGCCAGCTCTGGTCAAACCATCCAACCCATGCCAGCATGGACAATAGACGTTAAATGATGAGGATGTGTGGATACAGTTTGGTCAAGGGTGTGAGACATTTTGAGACCATTTATTGGGTGTTCCTGATTTGATGCTGACTTATTTGACATCAGACGTCTTAATCTTTCTTTCATTCTCTCTCTCTCTCCTCCCTCTCTTTCCCTTTCACCCCCTCTCTCTCTATCTCTGTTTATGCATCTGAGTGTATTTCCTTTTATGTGTGAGGAGAGGAACAGTGTTTGTGTCAATTGTGCTCATCCCCATCCTCCTCATCTCATCTTCATCCCCTCCTCCTCGTCCCCCTCTTCATCCTCTCCTCGTTACGTCATCCCCCTCATCCCCTCCTCCTCATCCCCCTCTCCTCATTACCTCATCCCCCCCTTGTCCCCTCCTTCTCGTCCCCCTCTTCATCCTCTCCTCGTTACCTCATCCTCCTCATCACCTCATCCCCTCCTCCTCATCCTGACCTCCTCATCCCCATCCTCACAACTTCCTCATCCTGTCCTCCTCATCCTCTTCCTTATCCCCTTCCTCCATCATCCCCCTTATCTTCCTCTCCCTCCCCCACCTCTTGATGTGTAAAGAATTACTTATATAGTCATTAACTGATTTGCAAAATCGATTCTTTTACTCCATAGGAGTCTGCTACGTGAGTATGGCACCAGGACCAAATTCTCAGTATCGGCGTTGTGCAACAGAACGTGTTGAAGCAGTAACAGGTTTGGACATTCTCTACGATGATTTCCAGAATAAAAGTATGGAAACAATGGAAGCAAGTGACCGAAGAAAGTCTTGTGGTCAGAAATATCTTTGTCCAGATGGCGAACCTGGATGCCAAACAAGGTAAATGTTGGAGACTTCAAATTATATTGTCTTTGTTGTGAGAAATGTGGTGGTGGTGGTGGTGGTGGTGGTGGTGGTAATGGTGGTGGTGGTGGTGACGATGTGGGATCTCAAAATTTCCTTCTTATTTTCCCATGTCTGTGTTGTTTATTGTAAGACGTGTTGATCTGTGTATTTGTTAAACTGTTTCTCTGTGGATGCCTTTAAAAGCCTTATTATGATTTCATACAGTCTCCCTCTGTCTCATCAGGATCACTATCATCCAGTGTTTTAAATCTGGGCTTTGTCTCCATTAGCAGGGGTGGCCAGATCTACTTCAATGCCATAGCAACCGCCCTCACACCATCTTGCCATCTTACCTGGTTTTGGGCATCATGCTCTTCATCCCTCCTCAACATACACCAATACCACTTCATTCCATTCTGTCTGTCTCGGACATTTAGCGAGATGTAAAACCGAATCTCTAGTGAAACTTTTTATTTTTTTATTTATTTATGTACCAGAAGAGACCCAGAACAGGTCAAAACATGTGTCGTACTAAATAAAATCTTTTTTCCCATCTATTTTATTAATACTATATATATATATATATATATATATATATCTTACAGTTCTATATTTATACTGCAGTAGATACCATGGAAGAAAACTATACTGTCAGGATAAACATTACTTCTCAGTATTAATACTGTCTCTGTCGCTAATATATATTTTCTACTAAACTGATAATATTGGTTTATTTCCAGATGTTACCTCTTTGATTCCAATGCATATCTAGTAATGGACCCAGATTTCATTTTGGCTAGTAACCTGGATGAAAGTGAATATGAACGTGTCACCCTTGGTAAAAAAGAAGGGGAGGTAATGAAGGACCTCATCTATAAACACAGTTTCTTTAAAAGAAAAGAATACATTGATTTCCAAGGGTCGTGTCGAATTTCTCCAGAAGCGCCAAAGGTAAATTTTCTTTATGATTTTCATTCATCTTTGTGTCCATAACTAAAAAAAGTAAAGTTCCTTCCCAAGCCATATAGACTCATAACGCTGGTTTCCCGGTTTCCATGAGGTATATATTCCCCACCTGGAAGGTACACCAGTCTGTCGCAGGATCAGTCATTTTTGCCAGTTGAATAGACTGGAGCAACATGAAATGAAGTGCTTTGCTCAAGAACACAATATGTCACCTGGTTCAGGAATCGAAACCACAATCTTATGAACATGAGTCCAACACCCTAACCACTACACCACACACTTCCACTGAGTAAAGTTCCTTCTTAAGTCATATAGACTCATAGGACTGGTTTCTAGGATGTATGTATCCCTTACCTGGATGGGACACCAATCCATCACACACATAAAAACAAACAAACTTTTAACTTGTTATTTTGCTTTTATTTACTTAGGTAACTCTTGAAGGAATACCCAAAAAGCCAGAAGAATTAGATGATTACTATAAAACTCGAGGACCTATCCCACAGTTCCACAGTGAATTTGGCTGTATTCAAGATGTCGTAGGTTTTAAAGCTATCGACGATGCACTCGGTAAGTAATAGCTATGCTTTAGAAGAAAACTAAATTGATTTTGTTTCTATTGGCTGTGTGGTTAAGAAGTTTCCCTTGTAAGCACATGGTTCCAAGTTTGATTCTTTTGGTTGGCACCAAACTGAGACATAGTCGATGGAAACTGCACAGAAGCCTGTCAGATGTGTGTGTGTACATACATATACACCTTCTCTTCAAATTATGACCTATGCATCTTACAGCTATCTGTACTTATGACCACAGAAAATAAATAAACAAATAAGAAAATCGATTTTTGGACACTGGGCAGCTACACATATGATTACTATAGCAGCATCTGGCAACATTGGCCTCCCTCAGACCCAGGCATCCACTAAAAACATTTTCAGGCCTTTTACCTTTAGTAAAAAGGATTATTACCTACACATCTTATGTTTTTATCTAATAACCCTAGCAGACTGAGACCTCCATAAGTGCTTGTCACAATTCCATTTATCATTCTTCTAATAATGAGTTCGTACATTCTCTCTGACAGGTTCCAGTGGTATGATAACAGGTAATGTATCTGGACCATGCATGTCTGGATTTTATTATGTCAAAGCCTTACCAAAAACAAACCTGTATTTACTGGTAATTGAGAACTGGAAACATTACCGGGAAACACTTTTCTACAATTTTAATTGCCGAATTGCACAAAGGTAAGTTTTTCCCTTGAGTTTCTCTATAAATACCTTTTATTATACTTTACATTTAATATACATTACATTTACTATACATATATACCCTAATTTGATCTATATCCCACTTTAATACACCCCACACTTTAAATATACACCCTCTCCTTTAATATACACCCCTTTCTTTAATATACACCACATTGTAATATACATCACTAGAATATACTCCCCCTTCTTTAATATAGACTCCCTCCTTTAATATATATCCCTTTCTTTAATATACACCCACTGATATATTCATCTCATTTGCATGCACATGCACACATACACATATTACATGTACACGTATGCACATCACATACACATACACATACTGCTGTATATGTGTTAATTTAAAAAACCCCAAAATTACTTTGTGTCCTTTTTTTTTTCTTTTACTTCTAGCATCGTCAACTCTGGTGCTTACCGAATTATTAATGGAACTTGTGCACATGAAGACACATCTAGCAGCACATTAGCAGAGGATGGCAAGTGCCCACCTCTAAAGAATATAAAAATGCCATGTGCATATATAGCAGGCATGAGCTTCAAGCCTAGTTGGTGGACAATTATAACAGGTCTTGCTATGGCGATGTGCCTTTTTCTACATTGATTGTTAACTGGGGTTGTGTAAGTTTGCCAGTAAAAATAGTGAATTTATGCACAGTTTTGTTCATGAGGAAGAAAACCATTAGCAAAATAAAAAGAACAGACAGGAAGTTATGGAATGTTCCAAACAGCCAAATAACGAAATCAGTTGAGAACCTTTTTTTTTTCTTCTTTAAGACACTCTCACAAATTAATTTCTACACTCTGAACAAAAAGAAAAAAGAAAATGTACAGAAAATAAAAAAAAAATAATAAACTAAAAAGCTGGAAGTATCATCAGAATTTTTAAAAAAAATAAGGTCTTTACATGAAAAGACAACCCAGAAAAAAAACAAGTTATTTTTGTCATTATGAAAAATGAAATTACATTTTCTCTTATTGTGGTTGTTTTCCACTAAAACTAATTTCCACCTATGGAAATCAAAATATTTTGGTCTCCTTTCCTTCCCTAAAATATCTTCACAAAAATTTCATCTCCTTTTTTTTTTTTTTCGCTGATCAATTCTTTATCTCTTGTGTATATGTGTGTGTATGTGCGTTTTGATTTCTTCCGATACATCACGTAAACGTGTGTGAATGTGAACATTATGGCTGAGAGCATCTGCTAAAGAATATGGAAAATAATGAAGAAAACGAAGCAAAGATGTGAATATAAATGATAATGAACTAAAATAGAAAGAGCGAGTGATGAGAGTAAAAGACAAAAGTGGGAGTGAAAATATTATAAATGATTTTAAGAAACAATGAAAAAAAAACAATTTTTTTTTTTTTAAATTTGGAATTTAAGAAAAAGATTTATTGAAAGTTCAAAAAAATTATAAATACAAAAAAACCCAATCTTTTACAAGCACAATATTTTTTGTTTTGTTTTTTTTTTTTTCAAAATTTTATTGAAAATATTTTTTCCTCTCCCATACCATTTATTGTTATTGGACAACAGATGTTGTCCTTTCAAAGATAAATTAATAAACATAGTTCCAGAAAGACTGGGAAAATTTTTGTGTAAAGACAGTTACTATTTCACAAATCTTTCAAATAATGGGCAACAATATTTTACAATACAGAACAAAGTTTGTTGGATTGTTTTAATATATTTAATAATGGCTAAAAATCCTTTGAAAAATATATACCGTACCGCAATGCCTGACCAACCAACCAACTCACCGACTCATCAAACTAATTTAATCAATAGACATCTTTTTTTTTTAAACAATTGATATTTTATTGTCTTTTTTTTTGTCAAAATCTCGACCAATTTGAAATCTTGAAACGGTGTTACAAAAAAGGGGGTAAAAAACAAAAACGAAAAAAAAAAAGCTGTTTATTGTTAATAATTCAAACTTGCTAGCTGGCTGGCATTTGAGAAACATTTATGTTGAGGTTAAGAACCTTTAAGTTATAAAGCACAGATTACAAAAAAGAAAAAAAAAACAAAAATACAAAAATGAAATAAAAGACTAAATATTTGGAAGGAATCTTTC
>NC_142946.1:53282308-53297308 GCF_046866305.1 Octopus bimaculoides
TCACCAGTCAATAAATTGCATATCTCCGTAGAGTAGTATTCCTTTACGAGCAGTAACTTCCCTAATATTGGTTTCAAATTTTGGCACAAGGCCAGCAAAGTCGTGGCGGTCGATGTAATTGACTACATCGACCTCAGTGTTCAACTGGTTCTTTATTTATCGACCCCGAAAGCATGAAAGGTAAAGTCGACCTCGGCGGAATTTGAACCCAGAACGTAAAGACAGACGAAATGTCGCTAAGCATTTCGCCCGGCGTGAAAATTATATTCTTATTATATATATTTAAGAGTAAGGCAGCGAGCTATTAGGATCGTTACCGCACCGGATAACATGCTTAGGGACATTTCTTCCGGCACTTTACGTTCTGAGTTCCAGCACCGACGAGATTGACTTGGCCTTTCATCCTTTCGGGTTTCATAAAATAAACACCATTTGAGCACAGGGGTCAATATAATTGACTTACCCCCGCCCCTAAAATTGCTGGCCATATATCAAAATTTGAAATCGTTATATACAGGCATACCTCGACTTACGTCAACTTAACTTTAAGACGACGTAGCACGAAAAATCTTTCTAAAAACTTTGTTAGTGGTTCTCAGCTGGGTCCCACATGGACTTGTGGGCCCACATAACCTTGGGGCTCCACATGGCTTTAAGAGTCCTCATGGCCTTGGGGGTCCCGTGACCTTAGAGGTCCCGTGACCTTAGGGGTCCAAACAAGATTTTGTTAAAATTTATCTGCAATGAATTGGTTATACTTCTACAATACATAAAATATTTTAGCAAACTTTTTATACATTTCCTAATAATATTTATGAAAATATAACGTTAGTTTTTAAACCTTGAATGGTTAGGAGGGTCCACCCGAGTAAAATTTGAATCAAAGGATTCCATAGGTAAAAAAAAAAATAGTTGTTTTAATAAATGGATTGTATATATTTTCATATGCATTTTATTTAATTTTCAACTTCAGATTTGGTTTTTAGGCGTTTTTTTTTTAACTTCATGCTTTTATATATGTTCGCCGAGACCAACGTAAAGTCGAACGAGGATAATTCCACTGAAGCGGAGGTTTATTTCTTAAAAACACAAAACACTCAGACACACACACAGAAAAAAAAAATGGAAGAAACGAAGTATAGTCGAAAAGAGGTAAATCAAAACCACTTGGGTTGAGGTATTCCTGTATAGAAAAATGATGTTAAAATAAAGGTTGAAATAAATATATTGTAATATTTCGGAATGGTCATTTTTTTTCTTGCCAAAAGAAGAAAAAAAAAATTGACCATCCCGAAATATAACACTTTTACACCAGGAATCTTACAAATCTTCATAAACGTTAAAATAAACAATTATCGGAGATTTATACATTGCCGAGCGAGAAAAATGAGGTGAGCTTGTATACATACATACATACACACACACACACATCTGAAATTTGCCCTTCCCAACCACATAATTCCGAGTTCAGTCGCATTGCGTGGCACCTTGGGCAAGTGTCTTCTACTACCTCGGGCCGACCAAAGCCTTGTGAGTAGATAGGGTAGAAGGAAACTGAAAGAAGCTAGTCGTATATATATATATATATATGAAGGCGGCAAGCTATATATATATATATATATATATATATATATATATATATATATATATATATATATATATATATATATATATATATATATATATATATATATATATATATATATATATATATATATATATATATATATATATATATATATATATATATATATATATATATATATATATATATATATATATAATATATATATATATAATACATATATGAAGGCGGCGAGCTGGGCGAAATGCTTTGCGGTATTTCGTCTGTCTTTACGTTCTGAGTTCAAATTCTGCCGAAGTCGATTTTGCTTTTCATCCTTTCGGGGTCGATAAATTAAGTACCAGTTGCGTACTGGGGTCGATGTAATCGACTGCCCCCACCCTCCTCAAAAATTTCCGGCCTTGTGCCTAGAGTAGAATATATGTATATGTGGTGTGTGTGTGTGTGTGTGTGTGTGATTGTCCTCCACCACTGCTTGATAACCGGTGTGGGTGAATTTACCAACACTTAGCAGTTCGGCAAACGATACGATAGAATAAGTAGCAGACTCAAAAAGAAAAAAAAAGTACTAGGGTCGATTTGTTCGACTACACATTTCAAGGTGGGACTCCAGCATGGCCGTAGTCTAAAGACTGAAACAAATAAAAGATAAAAGGTTATATATATATATATATATATATATATATATATAATACAAATAATATGCGAGTATATGCATATATACGTACATGTATGTACATACCTACATCTACGTGTATATATAGATGCATATCTAGGTACAGGACGTCCCCCAAAAACGTGGACAAAATGAAAAACAGAACATAAACAGAGCACAAAACAAATAGGCTACGTAGAGAATATTTCCTCCATCAGCTGCCCCTATTCTAAACTAAGCGTTTCGAAGATATATATATATATATATATATATATATATATATATATATATATATATATATATATATATATATATATATATATATATATATATATATATATGCACACACACACATAATTGTCTTACCTTGAATGAGGAATAATATGAAGATAACGAGTAAAAGCACATATAATAAATTGTTTGCCTGGATTCGTTTAATTAACCAGTTCCTGGTCAAAGAACGTAATTTGAACATCTTTAAATGCCGTTAAAAATATCTGGGGAATCGTTCAGGTATGGTCAATGTAGAGGAATTCCAGAACAGAATTTTGTCAGGTATGGTCAGTATAGAAGCTTCATGCTTCTTGAAATGGTCAGGTATGGCACAGTAAGGTTTTCTATGGAAAAGGTGAAGTGTGGTCAGAAGAGGAGCTTTATGTCTGTGAAATTGATCAAATTGTGGTCAGTAGAGGAGTCTAAGTGATTCTGTTGTCGGTTAATCAGTGATATTTAAACATCTATAGAAGAGGTTTTAAATTATTGTGGACTGGACCGCGTCTGCTGCCTGTGGTTGGTTGGGAAATTTTGACTGCAGATATATGTACTGTCTGTATGTTGAGTTGTGTGAATGAGTTAGTGAGTGAGTGAGTGTGTGTTGTGAGTGAGTGTGTGCTAGTGTGTTAGCGAGTGTGTTAGTAAGTGCGAGTTTGCGAGTGCGCGCGCGCGTATGAATGAATAAGTGTGTGAATGTGTTTGTGTGTATGTGTGTGTGTGAGTGTGAGTGTGTGTGTGTGAGTGTAGGTGAGCGATGTTGAGAATATGTGCAGATGTGAATGTGAATGAGATGACAGTGTGAAGGTAAGAGTGTATAAGTGTGTGTGTGTGCGTGTAGTATGTCCTTATGTCTGTAGTGCGTGTATACGTACAATGCAGCTGTAACGTGATGATGGTGGAAGATTTGTTTTTGAGTGTATGCAGGTGAGTGTGGCTGAGAGGGTAGCGTGTATGAGTGCGTATGTGCGCGTGTGTGAGTGCATGAATGTAGATGTGGATGAGGTAGTAGTATGTGTATGTACGTGTTTCTCTCTCTGTGTGTGTGTGTGTATACGCTTTTACTCTTTTACTTGTTTCAGCCATTTGACTGCGGCCATGCTGGAGCACCGCCTTTATAGTCGAGCAAATCGACCCCAGAGCTTATTCTTTGTAAGCCTAGTACTTATTCTATCGGTCTCTTTTGCCGAACCGCTAAGTTACGGGGACGCAAACACACCAGCATCGGTTGTCAAGCGATGCTGGTGGGACAAACAGACACACAAACATATACACACACATACGTATATATATATGTATATACATATACGACGGGCTTTTCTAGTTTCCGCCTACCAAATCCACTCATAAGGTTTTGGTCAGCCCGAGGCTATAGTAGAAGACACTTGCCCAAGGTACCACGCATTGGGACTGAGCCCGGGACCATGTGGTTGGTAAGCAAGCTACTTACTACACAGACACTCCTGTATGTATATGTATGTGTGTCTATGTGTGTATGTAGTGCTATGTTGTAGTGCGTGTCGTAGAGCGTGTGTATGTAGAATGGTGGTGGAGTGTATATGGGGGGGGGGGGGCGGTTCAATGGCAATCAAGTATTTGTGTACGTGAGTGTTTATGCATACATACAGAGAAACACACAGCATATCTAAATATATACGCGAATATGTGTGTGTATGTGTGTTTGTGTATGTGTGTGTACGTGTGTGCATAAACAGATATATATTTCTATATATATTTGTATGTGTGTGTGTATATATATATATATATATATATATATATATATATATATATATATATATATATATTTGCATATGTCTGTGTGTGTGTACATGCGTGTGTTTGTATATATATATATATATATATATATATATATATATATATGTGTGTGTGTGTGTGTGTGTGTGTATAATTCTTGTTCCCTTGTCATATAATTTCATTACACTCCATACTCAATCAATGTTTTATTCTCTAGCATATGTGTATTGAGATCTGACACCAGGTTATTAATAACGCTATGCTTAAATGAAATCTTAACACACACACACACACACACACACGTATACTTGTATGTGTATATTTGTGTGTGTGTGTGTGTGTGTACAGATATAATATATGCATATAGAAAATCACAACGCATTCTGGTCTACGTGCCATTTAGAGTTTTCTCCCGAGGTGCTGTAAATATTCTTGTAATCGAACCGTAGCTAAAATTGAATCAACTGCAACTCTGGAGACGTCTATTTTAGTTTTTCGCGGAAGATTAAACGCTCATATCTTATCCAAACAGTTCAATGCTCTGCATGCGTTATTACTCATGGATTTAGAGATATATCTTTGAAGTTATTTGTAGTTCTCTCCTTTATTCATTTCTTCTCCATTATCACTGTCTCACGGCATCAACACATGACTAACGAAGAACTATATCAAAACATCCCATATATCGTAGAGGCAGTAGGAAAGCACAGACTAACATATATTGGTTACTGTTGGCGTAACAAAGTAACTTCAATATCAAATATGTATTAAATATGTCTCAAAAGAAAGACCGAGACAAACAAGCATATAATTCTCTGAGAAAGGAAAGTTCATATAAGATGCAAGCCAAAGGCTTCAGATCGCTAACTGTATGACTGGGGCCATGAATGTCTGGGAGAATCACAACAAGCAGTAGCTGTCCCAGTACATTTCTTTGAGGGACTCCCCGACGAATTGATGTCTTCTTTGAGTGAGCACAATTGGCTGCAACTATATGACACCTATCTTTTTGAAGAGTCATACAGCCATACCCTTAGATTACAAACTATTCTTAGGTCGCGCAGTTTGTAACAAATCGTCTCCTGAACAACTTTGTCGAAGGTTTTGGCAAGGTTGAGATAATTCACATCCACATTTAGAGATTGAGATACTTTGTCAGTACCAAGTCACAATGCTGTGGCAGTTGGGTGAGTCACCTCTGTCCTGGATAGAAGTCATGTTGTGTGTCAGTGAGCGAGTCATTTTCTTCTATGATGGGCACGCCATAAAAGGTTACTCAACATGTAGTCATACATATGTCATGAGAATAAGGTGATGAACTTGGTAAGTATTTTAATAAAACATGAATTTATTGCTTTTAAAAAGTTTGATTACATTTTCCAGATAATTTTATAATAAAACAAAATATATTCTTCATTAGTTGTTTGATCGATTTCACCAGTCAATTTACGCTTCGGTTGTTAGTCTTTTTGTATTTGGCACAATGTTTATGCTTATAAAGACTAACAACCGAAAGGTATAAACAGTGCGGAAAGACACTAAGCAGAGAGAATAAACAACTAAATCTCATTCAAATTAATCTATACTGTTTCAGGAATAGTTTAATATATTGATATAAGAGAGAGAGAGAGAGAGAGGGAGAGAGAGAGAGAGAGAAAGGGGGGGGAGAGAGAGAGGGGAGAGAGAGAGAGAGAGAGAGAGAGAAAGAGAGAGAGAGAAAATGAAATAATTATAGTTATAACTTGATTGTTAATCGAACGATGTAAAAATCGTAAAAGATTATCAAAACAAGGGGAATAATTCTTGATGATAGATATCTGATTCAAGGGAAGGGACTCTTATAGACGCTTTCAAGTAAGCGATCGCCCTGAAACAAGGTATTCGTTGCAGATTCAGCACTATAAATAAATAGATTAAATAAATAAGCAAGCAAACAAGCAAGTAAACAAGCAAGCAAATAAATAAGTAAATAAATAAATAAATAAATAAATAAATTAATTAGTAAATAAAATCTTCATCGAATTTTAAAAGTCGAGAAAGGAAACAAGCCGAGAAAAACGAAATGATTTCGTCTTAAACGACTTTGGTCACAAGTGTACTGAACTATGGCTGGCCTGGGGCTAACATGCAACAACAACTTCAGTAAATATTGGTCTCAAATTTTGGTAGAAGGCACACTTTTTTCGAGGTGGTGGGTTGGTAACATGTATTTATTTTATCGACCCCGAAAGGATGAAAAAGAAAGTTGATCTCAGCAGGATTTGTACTCAGAGTATCGGAGGAAGCGCCGTTCAGTATTTTGTTCGATGCGCTAACAATTCTGCCAGCTCGCCGCCTTAACACCTTCTGTAATTCTTTCTAATTCTCGGCACAAGGCCAGCAATTTTTGAAGAGAGGGGTAAATCGAACTCAGTACTTGACTGTTACTTATTTTATCGACCCCAAAAAGATGAAACTGCAAAATTGACCACAACGGGATTTGAACGCAGAACGCAATGAGTTGGAAAAATGTCGCTAAGAATTTTGTCCGATGTGCTAATAATTCTGTCAACTCGTTGTCTTAACAATTCTTTGAAATATTGGCACAAGGATAACAGTTTTGAAGTGGGTGGTGTGTAAGTCGATTATATCGATCCAGTATTCAACTGTCACTTACTTTATCGAATCCGAAGGGATGATAGGCACAGTCGAACTTGGCGGATTATGAACCCAAAACGTAAAGAGCCGGTAGAAATACTGGTAAACATCTTATCCGATTTGTTAATGATTCTGCCAGTTCGCTGCCTTAACGTATGCAGTAATTAATAAATAGCAATAATTAGCTGGTGTTTAAAGCGGCGAGCTGGCAGAATCGTTAGGACACCGGACAAAGTGCTTAGAGGCATTTTGACGGTCATTACGTTCTGAGTTCAAATTCCGCCGAGGTCGACTTTGCCTTTCATCCTATCGAGGTCGATTAAATAAGTACCAGTTGAGTACCAATACTCAACTGGTGATCGACTTACCCCCTCCCCCGAACTTGCCAGCCTTGTGCCAACATTGGAAACTAATGATTAGCTGACATAGCTAGATGGTGTGCCGCTTAGGACAGCAATTGAATGTGCTGCATGCCGCCAATATTGGCCACATCGGCTCCTTCCTAGCTATGCTGCTGAGGTGTAGATAAAATGTGACGGCTCTAATTGCAGAGGCAACTTTTGCTTTTATAGAAAATAGCTGAGATATGGAAGACGAGTTCGAATAGTGTTGTCGTACTGCTTGTTTAGCCTCAGGTCAGCCCTGGTCCCGTAGACTTATAATCGAATATGTTCCAGTTGGAACCAAATCGTAAAGTTTAGTTGTATTCAAAGTGAAGGGAATAATTGATTTAATGCATGGATTTATATTTCATTGATTGAAATAGTAATAGATTCCCTAAGGTGCACTTATTTGACGTATGGGAGTAGGAGTTACCATATTTCACAGGCGCGGGTGTATGGTAAGAAGCTTGCTTCTCAACCATATGGTTCCGGGTTCAGTCTTACTGCATGACATCTTGGGCAAGGGCAAGTGTCTTCTGCTATACCCTCGGGCTGACCAAATCATTGTGAGTGGATTTGGTAGTGTGTGTGTGTGTTTGTGTGTGTCTGTTTTTGTCCGCCATCACCACTTAACCGGTATTATGGTGTTTACGTCCCTGCAACTTAGCGGTTCGGCGAAAAGAACCTGGTAGAATAAGTACCAGAGATAAAAAAAAGTCCTGTGGTCGATTCGTTCGACTAAAAATCCTCCAAGGCGGTGCCTCGGCATGGCCGTTGTCAAATGACTCAAACACAACCAGGATCTATATAACCTCTGGGTGTTCATATAAGATTTTTTGGGGTCCATACAAGCAAAGAAGTAAATTGGGGATCCAGAGTTGTATTTTAAGGGCCAATGAAAAAAACTTGCTTTAGGCGTATTTATTGTAAGAAACAGCGAAGTTTCTTTCTATAACAATATATAGTTCAAACTACAGAGGTGAAAAACAAAGTAGGAATTGGAAATTTTGAAGGAAGTTTCAATAAAACTAGTCTATAAACATCGAATGAGTAAAGTGGTTCACCAGAACAGAATTAAAATCAAAGGAGTCCATGGATAAAAACATGGTCGAAAACTACGGGTCGGGCAATATATATGAAGTGTAAGGCGGCGCGCAGGCAGAAACGTTAGCACGCCGGGCGAATTTACATTCTGAGTTCAAATTCCGCCGAGTCAACTTTGCCTTTCATCTTTTCGGGGTCGATAAATGAAGTACCGGTAGCGTACTGGGTCGATCTAATCGACTGGCACCTTCCCCAAAATTTCGGGACTTGTGCCCAGTGTAGAAAATATATATCAAGTGCAACAAGAGTTATCTCCCTTGTAAACTCGGTATTTCTTGCAGTTTCTTTCAAACTTCAACTATTCCAGCAATCCCTCGCCATGTGGCGGTGCATCTATCGCGGTTTATCGTTTAAGCTTTCGTCGATTCCTCTGTCGTGGTTTTGTGCATTTATAATAAAATAAATATATACAAATTTTAAAGTTAATAAAAAAAAAATACACTACAGGGATCTTTTTTAAAACGGGGGCCACATTTTTCATTAATGTTTTACGTAGTGTTTTTGGTACCGAAAGACTTTCAAACTTCGTATACTTATCTATTTTGTGTTATAGAACAGAAAAATATTTTTGTATTCGAATTTATTTCATGTAAAAAATTGTCTTATTTCGATAATTTCAACCAATCACTGACAAGTATTCAGTTGTTTAGATTTACTCCTTTGGCTGATTAAGCGATGTAAAGCGTATTTAATCTCCATACCTTCGTTTTATTTGCTTTTTTCATTTTAAATTTGCTTTAACCCTAACCCTAACCCTAGGGTTAAGGTTAGGGTTAATTGTTTCAGAATCGTTTGTTTATGTAGTCGGCACTTAATGTATATCGGCTGAATGGACGTCAGTGATTGGTTGAAATTACAGAAATACGACAACTTTAACATGGAATAATTTATGGATTTCTTTTTTTTTAAAGAAGACTAAGAGAAAAAGATGTTTTATATGACACATTCTACCAGTGTTCCAAGTTTCAAAGTGTTTCGTTAATGAAAAATGTGGCCCCCGTTTTAAAAAAGATCCCAGTACAGTAGTATTTTGGAACGTAACACCCTTGATAGTCGAGGGATTACAGTACTGAACATTGATGAATTGATACAGTGTTTATTGTCGCTGCAGTATTTGGTGTTCAATCGAGTTACGTCCCCTGGTAGCTGTCTGCACTAAAAGCTCGGTCGATGCAGGAAGTCAGAATGGCGATCACATTGTATAGAACCATGGGCAATGTTGAAAGTTCTGCGAGTGCCATTCCGCCTTTCTTTTATCATTCTTCCGTTTTGCAGGTAAAGACTGAAATCGCACCTCAAAGTTTGAAAGGTAGATTTGATAAAAAAATGATTACACATTCGCACAGACATGGCTGTGTGGTAAGAAGTTTGCTTCCCAACCACAAGGTTTGAGGTTCAGTCCCACTGCATGGCACTTTTGGCAAGTGTCTTTTAATAAAGGCCTGCGCACGCCGACCGACGCCTTGTAAGTGGATATGGTAGACGAAACCTGAAAGAAACCCGTCGTGTATTTTCTTTTGTATTTCCTTTTTCTCCTGGTTTTCCATTAACTGAAATGTCTGCTTTTTGTTGCGTTAGTTCTGATGCTCGTTGCCACCGTTGCTGTTAGCAACGGTTATTTTCGCCGCTGTCTTTTGCCACCCTTTTGCCACCCTTTTGCCACCCTTTTGCCATTGTCATTGTTGTTGCTGCCGTCGCCGCCAGCGTTGCTGTTACTGTCGCAGGTGGCGTCGCTGCTGCTGCGGGGATCGGCTGAGAAGTTCATACGCTGACCAGGATACTCTCATGGAATAAGACTAAACGAGGTTTAGTTTTCCGACATAGTCTCCCTCGCAATCCATGCATTTCCTCCATCGGCTTTGCACTGCTTGGATCCCATTCGTGAAGAAGCTTTCATTATTTTGGTCGGAAAAGTCACCAACAACAGATATCGCATCATTCTCATTGTGATAGTGGTTCCCAGTCAAGTGTTTTTTTCATGTTGAGGAACAGATGATAGTTATATGGGGGCCAAATCAAAAGAATAGGATGAGTGATCAACCAGTTCAAAGCTACAGCCACACACAGCATTGTCCTGATGAAACAAGACAATCTTTCGTTAGTTTTCCTGGGCGTTTGGTCTACATAGCCTCTCGTAACTGCCTTAGCAAGTTGGCATAGTTCTCTCCGCTGATGGTGAGGCCCTTTTCAAGATAGTCAATAAACAATACCTTTTGCACCACCAAAAAACTGAGGCCATCACCTTCCCTGCAGATAAAACGACCTTGGCCTTCTTTGTAGCAGGTGAAGAGAAATGTTTCCGCTCCATGGATTGTCACTTTGTCTCCAGCTCAAAGTGATGAAGCCAACACTTAACCTGGCCTAGGAAGCGTTCAAGGAAACTAGTTGGATCTGCTTCAACAAATGTCAGAGTTTCCCGTGATGTGATCAGCCTGGTGCACTTCTGATCAGGTGTCGGAAGACGTTGCACCCACGGAGCAGAAACATTCGTCATGCCAAGTTCATTATGCAGAATATTTTCAACTCTCTCATTGGATACGCTAACAGCGCTGGCTATTTGACTTATGGTCAATCGTCTGTCATTTACCAGGATGTGAGGAACACGATCAGTATTCTCCTCAGTGGTGGCAGCTGCAGGACGTCCAGACCTTGGGTCATCTTTAAAACTCTCCCTTCCCTCCTAAATTCAGCTGCCCAATTTTGCACTGTTAATTAGGGTGGAGCGTCATCCCCTAATGTGGCAAATATTTGAGCATATAGAAACCCCTTTTCTGCAGGCGTTTGATCTCCGCCAAAGCAACACCAACGTCCTCTCAACGATTAGCCAGAGACGTCCTCTCAACGATTAGGCGGAGATCAAACGCCTGCAGAAAAGGGGTTTCTATATGCTCAAATATTTGCCACATTAGGGGATGACGCTCCACCCTAATTAACAGTGCAAAATTGGGCAGCTGAATTTAGGAGGGAAGGGAGAGTTTTAAAGATGACCCAAGGTCTGGACGTCCTGCAGCTGCCACCACTGAGGAGAATACTGATCGTGTTCCTCACATCCTGGTAAATGACAGACGATTTAAAATGAGAATATCTGAAATAAACTCGACTGCTCTCACAAACGAGAATACTAAAAATGAACCCGACCACTCTCAAAAATTAGTAAAAAGAAAAACAGGAAAAAGTAATCCAGAATCCTTGTCAGTTACCGGATCGATCCCAAAGTCTAATCAGTTCGTGCCAGTCATAAGGTCAAACATCCCTGAAAGCTTCATCCGAATCCATCCAGCGGTTCTTGAGATATCCTGTCCACAAACAAATAAACACGACCGGAAACAATACTTCCGTCTTCGCTAAGGCGGAGGTAATAAGAAGAGTTGAAATTATTGTACGTAGTATTCCACAGCCCCAGCATAACTACATTGACATCTTCTCATACCCCTCATCCTTGACTTTGGCGAATATCCAGGATGTGACAGCTGGAGGGAGAGCGGGCTGCATTAGCACAAGGCCTTTGCTCATTATATTTGAGCTGAACGGAATAGCGTAAAATGAAGTGCGTTGCTCAAGGATATAGTATACATCCTCTGGTCCAGGAATTGAACCTATAACCTTACGATTATGAGCTGAATACCTTAACCTCTAGGCCATGTGCATTCACAGGCACTTTGCATTTTGCCTCTGTTAGGTTTTTTTTTCAGCTTTGAACGATATTTTGTCCAACCGGTCTCGATATAAGAACACGATCACTTGGTCTGCTATAAATAACAGCCAAATCTCTTTCAAATATCTCTACCGTCTTAAAATAAGGAAAGACACACTGGCTAATGTAGTCCCAGCTACATTAGGATTGATAAGACAAAAAAAAAATGGTCGGGATGATTATAACCCTGTTCAGACCTGGTGCTAAACTACTACTACTACTACTACTACTACTACTACTACTACTACTACTACTACTACTACTACTGCTGCTGCTGCTGCTGCTACTTCTGCTGCTGCTGCTACTGCTGCTGCTCTCAAAAATCAGGACAGCAGACACTAAAGAAATTCTATTAGATAGAAAATAAAGCCGGCATTTGTTTTGTTTGTTTTCTTTTTTTCAAACTGTATTTAGATAAAATAATCATTTCCGGATAATTTAAAATAAAAACTCAAAACAATTAACAATTTTTTTCTGTAAAAAAGTTTAAGCAAGAAAGAAGAGGAAAAGTGGGCGGAAGTGAACATAGAAGTGAACAATTGAAGTGAACAATTGAAGAGTAAGAGAATGGGACTGAGATTGAGAAATTGTTTGATAGAGAGATATAAAGAGATAAATAGAGAGATAGATAGATAGATAGATAGATAGAGAGAGAGAGAGAGAGAAGGGGGGGGAGAAAGAGAGAGAGAGAGAGAGAAGGGGGGGAGAAAGAGAGAGAGAGAAATAGAGAGAGAGAGAGGAGAGAGAGAGAGAGAGAGAGAGAGAGAAAGAAAGAGAGAGATTGGTTGAAAGAAAGTAAATGAAAAAGAGAAATGAGAATCGTAGAAAAAGAGAAAGGAATATCAAATGACAGAGAAGAAAAGACATACGTATGTATGTATGTATGTATGTATGTATGTATGTATGTATGTATGTATGTATGTATGTATGTGTGTGTATGTATGTATGCATGTAAATATGTATGTATGTATGTCTATAATTGTATATGTATGTATGTACGTACATACATGTATGTATGCATGTATGTGTATATATCTATGTATGTATGCATGTGCATGTATGTATGCATGTATGTATATATGCACGTATGTATGTGAATGTATGTATGTATGCATGTATGCATGCATGCATGCATGAATGTATGTATATATGTATGTACGCATGTATGTACGTATAGATGTATATATGTATGCATGTATGTATGTATGTATGCATGTATGTATGTATGTATGTATGTATGTATGTATAAGTAACGATGCATACACTATAACTATTCATGGTTTACTGTCAGTTTCACAGTCGCTATGTATATTTTCATATATATATAATATCTACTGCAACTGGTATTGAGTGCTTTAATTTTTTGCAGATTATTAACGCCTTGTGTGTGTGTGTGTGTGTGTGTGTGTGTGTGTGTGTGTGTGTGTGTGTGTGTGTGTGTGTGTGTGTGTGTGTGTGTGAGTGCACGTCGAGAGAAAGAAAGAAAGATAGAGGTAGGGGAGAAAGAGAGAATGCTGCGGAAAGGTTGAGAATAGCAGAGAGAAAAGGATAGAAAGATTGAAGTGGGGAATGATTTGGAGTGCGAGAAATATTGAGTTAGATTACAATATATTCCACATAGTGATATGTTATTTCGGTAAAGTCTTTTGTCTCACATTAATTATGTCATTTAATTTTATTTAGTTCCTTCATTTACTTTTGTTTCGAAATGAAGTTTTATCGAAGGGAATGGGCCAGTGTTCGCAAGTACATGATCATTTCCGGTAGAGAAGGTCGAACTTCCGGTTTCACAGCTAGACAGTGTTGCAGTATTTTTAAGCGAGTCTTTCCTTTAAGACGGTTGATAACTTGTTGGTAAACGTAGCATAAACTATAGATATCACTGGCTGGAGAGGTCGGGGAGCCAGCCCTGACTTCCGGCGCTAGGAATATGAAGTCGCTCAAGTCAGTTTCATGAACTAGAAATACGTAAGCTTCATTGTAAGTGGCTCGGGAGAGGTCACTAAACCAGACAGGGTTTTTCGTATTTTCCGGATCAATCATAATGTTATATTCGTTTATATAATTAAGTAGGACTTCTTTGCGGTGTATTTCGAGGAGATGTATGGCGACGTGAATGAAGAAAACTAAAATTTCGGCATCAGAAAGACGGAGTGGATAATAATGCAAAATATTGGCAACGGACACCATTTTCCCGAAATATGACTGAACTATTTCGAATTCGTCCAAAAGGGTGCCTGTGGGCAACAAACCGTGAAATGGAAATACGGCACCCGTATCTTTTAAATGCAATAAAATTCGTGATTCTTCGAGGATTCTCACGAACGATCCATTTTCATAGGAACGGATCATTACTTTACAATTACATTTTACGAATTTGCCAATTTGTAGTTTAGTGTCTCCTAAGAATTCATACATGTTAACAATCGCACTGTCTTTATAAGAGTCATTTTCAATAGAGCTGATGGCGTTTGGGCCAAGTATTGGTACATTGTACTGAATTAAAAGTGGGTAATTTTTTTCCTTTGTGTTTGGGGTCTGCCCCGGAAATTTTATTTTCTGTTGTTCTAACTTCTGTTTTTCTTTTATGAATAGCTCATTTATCGATACTGTTAAATCACTCAAAGTTGGTCGAGAACCAGGCTCCGTTAGTAAACACTGGTTAGCTAGTTTCTGCAGTTCTTCAATGTGGCTAATATTACTGATACGACTAAGCAAAGAACCCAAACTGTAAACATCTGACGCAGGAGTCCCTGGTTGGCTTTTTCGCAGCTCTGGAGCCAAATGTTCGTAAGTATATAGAGAACCGTTATAGTTTTTATATTTATAACCTGACCGGAAGGTTGCATGTCCCATGTCGATATAGACGACTCGCAGATAAGGCTGTTCTATAAGGACATTTCCTTCGTGGATGTCA
>NC_142946.1:53302308-53304808 GCF_046866305.1 Octopus bimaculoides
CTTTATCACTATCATCACCAGAACTGCGTTGCACTGTATCCAGTAAAACTCTAAGAGGTTTCCTCTCCCATGTACAACCAATCACTGAGTCTCATTGAATGTGCTGTAGTTTCTACTTATTCGGCTGGAATAAATTTAGCATAAAGACGCAAAGTAGCGAGGATAAAGATGTGCGTCTGCCTGTTTATTTTAAACAAGCTCTTGTACGGTAGAAAGTGTACATTTCCAGCTTGGCAAACTTCAGTATTAACCAGCTTTTGAGTTCACTGGGTAGCTTGGTAGATTGTTTAAAAGAGTAATGTTTTACTAAAAAATACTATATCTAGCACTTTACTTTTCTACAGCGAGGCAAAAATTGTTTGTAAAACACTTCTCGAAAAAGAACTTAGTCTTTTGTGCCTTCTTATTTGAACGCCAAATCAGAGGTAGGTTAAAATGTGTCTAACCCTTGAAAGTACTTGGATTTTCGGAGCGATGCACGAACAGAAGAATCCTTCATATCTCCAACAGCATTTCCTTCCAGAAGTGTCAGGTAATTTTCTGAAGCTTTAAATCCCAATGTCTCTTTTCTCGAGAAATAAATAACATTTCTAGTAGTCATGAGATTCTAGAAAAGTGCAGTGTCATCAACATTGTATACTTGCTCTTGTGCATGGCCTTCTTTAGCAATCATTTTTGCAGCTGCTCAAGATAATTAATCGTAGCGTCTGTATCAGCAGTGGTAGATTCACCAGTCGTTTTTATGCTGTGTAAATTCAAGTGTTTCGTTAAATGTTTGAAACCAGCCTTTACTAGACGAAAAAGGTTTTTCATTAGAAGTCTCACCTACTTGCTTCTGTAAAACGTCATACAAACTTTTGGCATTATATTTTATATACCATCGCGTTTACCGCCCCATTATGTCAAGTCTGATTCTCAACCCATAAATCAATTTTAAGCATCCCATTAGATCTATAAAAAATAAGGTCCAAGCAGTTAACAGATTAACTTCTTGATGAGATGACTGAATATTTTCTCAACTACCATTTAACTGTTGCCACTGCAGACGTTGCAGATTTTAATGTTTTGGCAACGTGAGTAATTTTTTTCAGCCTCAGGCCTTTTTAAAATATTAAAGTTAATATCCATTCAGAAAGCGCGAAAACCACTCGTAAATTATTTTGCTCATGGCAGCGTCCTTGTAAGCTGTTTAAAGCATGACAATTGTTTCGGCTTCCTTTTTTCCCTGCAGAAAACAGAATTTCACGGAAGCACGCTGTTCCTTCGTTTCAGCCATTGCAAAAATCGACGAACATGAGAGAAGCACTGCAAAACAAGGTTTTATATATATATATATACATATATGTTGCGGGGTGTAGGTGTATATGCATGTTGAGTGTGTGTATATAAATGATTATCTTCAGATCTTGTTTGATTCACTCGTCGATATTCCATGTTCTTACTGTTAACTTGTTTGTTTTTCTACATTTGGTAGGTTTTTTTTGTACTTTCATCTGCAACACCACACACACACACACACACACACACACACACACACACACACACACACACATCTTCTTCTCTCTCTTTCTTCCCCTCTCTCTCCGCCTCCTTCTCTCTCACACACACAATTATCAAAGAACTAATTCCAGTGTTTAATTAAATGTTCGATTGTTTACTTTCACTTACAGAACGGATATGGACTTTAACTTCATTTAGTTTTAATTTAACATCAGTCATCAAATAGGAGCTAACAAAATAACAGAAGAAAAAGAAGACGAAGAAAAAGAAGAACAAGAAGACGAAGAAGAAAAAGAAAAGGAAGAAGAAAAAGAAGAAAAAGAAGGTAGTGGTGGGAAGGAGGAGGAGAAGGAAAAGAAAAAGTAGCAAATGGAAATAACATCTTATTTTTCGACTCTTAATTCAAATTGACACTTTTATTTTCTTTAACTCTAATTACCTATCTACTAATCAGCTTTATTTTCTCAGCTACTGTTCAAGACTATTTGATCTTACCTGAAACTAGCCAACTTCCCCTAAGATTATCCGATCTTGCTTTGATATAAACTGACACCTCCACTCAAAAAAGTCTTTTTTTTTTTTACCTGAGATTACCCAAATACCACACCTGACGTCTTTTTAAAGTGTCTGGCTCAAGAACACAACACACAACCGGTCCAGGAATCGAACTCACTGCCTCATGATTGTGAATTCAATGCTCTAACCACCGAGCCATGTGCCTTCACAAGTGAAGGTGCATGTCTTTGTGGTTAGAGTATTCGGCGTACGAGCGTAAAGTATTGAGTTCAATTCCCAGCGACGCGTTGTGTCCTTGAGCAAGACATTTTATTTCACGTTGCTCCAGTCCACTCAGCTGGCAAAACTAAGTAGCACTCCTATATCAAAGGGCCAGTCTTGTCACATTCTGTGTCACGCTGAATCTCTCTGAGGACTACGTTAAAGGTACACGTGTCTGTGGAGTACGCAGCCACTTGCACGTTGATTCCACGAGCAGGTTGTT
>NC_142946.1:53312308-53314808 GCF_046866305.1 Octopus bimaculoides
GGAGTATAAGATGTTTTGGCAAAAGCGATTTGGCGCTGTCCATTTAGCGTTGCTGATTGTCAGAAAAGAAAAATTTAACTCGGACAGCAGGTTAATTCTACTTGCGTAGACATAACTCGTCACTCGCTTTAACACAACCATTTGGCACCAAACAATCCTTTTGTGGAGTCCACTCTGTTGCAAGCACTTAGGCCCGGTGTCCAGTGTGAGCAGAACCCCCCTTCTTTCCCACTACTCTCGGGGAAGGCAAAGAGTAATCGGCGCTGCCCTTCTCTCCTCACGAAAAAGTAAAATAAAGGCTTGCACTTTTGTATCGGCAAACAATAACAATCTCTAGCACTGAGACCTGCTCTCATACTGGAGAATAGACATCGTCGATTATATCGACCCCAATATTTGACTGAAACTTTATCAGTCCTAGAAAAAAAAATGATTAAGTAGATCCAGGTGGAACTTAAACACAAAATACAATTAGATAATGCCTAAATATTTACTTATTATTTAGTGTGTCCATATTTGGAACAGCAAGGTGATTACCAATGGAACAGCAAGGTGATTACCAATGGAACAGCAAGGTGATTACCAATGGAACAGCAAGGTGATTACCAATGCCAATATTACATACTCGTTGCAAGTCTTGGTACATCATTTGTTTTATAGGACTGGGATATTATGATGGAACACATATTCGATAGCTAAAGGATGGACAATTCAATAAAAGACGGTACCAGTCTATGTTTGAGCTTCATAGAACGTATTTGAGAAGAGAGACTTTGCAGTTATTGATTATTAGAATTAGTAGCGTAGCTAGGGGTAGAGGGCGGTCCGCCCTAGGGTCTGCTGTATAAGCCTGTAAAAACTAAGGGGTCTTGGTAGGTAAACTCAATGGATGACCCTGGCGGTAGACACTCTAGCTGCTCCACTGTCAAGAATGTGGAGAGTATTTTTTTAAAATTCATCTTTGTTCTTCACAACGTTGTTTCATTATGATAAAGATTTCGCTGGTCTCCGGTTTCGTTCGATAGCTAGGCTTGTTGAAAGCGTAACACTCGAACACATACCTTGAAAAGCGAAATAATCTTACATCTTTTATCTTTTACTGTTTCAGTCATTGAACTGCGGCCATGCTGGATCACCGTTTTGAAAAGGTTTAGTCCTAAAAATCGGATCCAGTACTCATTTTAAAACCTGGTGCTTATTTTATCGATCTCTTTTGCAGAGACGCTAGTTTACGGGAACGTAAATAAACCAAACATCGGTCATCAAGTGGTGCTCATGGATAAGCACAAACACAGACACACAGACACACAGATATATTTAGTTGTAGGATTCATTACTATTTGGGTATTTCAACGTGTTGAACGCCAGAAAAGACAGGGTACTGGGTTGACAATATTCAATTGTCGTTAGCTGGATGTATTGTGGAAGCATGCATATATATGTCTACCAATCAATCAATCAATATATATATATATATATATATATATATATATATATATATATATATATATATATATAGATAGATAGAGAGAGAGATATGCATACATACATATATATGCATATACACTCACACACACATATGTATAATAATCCTTTCCGCTATAGGCACAGGGCCTCAGATTTGTGGAGAGGGGACAATTCTATCACATCGACCCCAGTGTTTCACTGGTACTTATTTTATCGACCCCGAAAGGATGAAAGCAACGTCAACCTCGGCAGAATTTGAACTCAGAACATAGCGACGGGCGAAATACCGAGCGTGCTAACGATTTTGCCGTCATATACCACTACTACTACTACTACTACTACTACTACTACTACTACTACTACTACTACTACTACTAATAATAATAATAATAATAATAATAATAAAAGTAAAATTGAGAGTTTAAACTGGCATATGTTAATTTATTAACATAATATTATATTCTAATATAAAAATAAACATAATCCTTACAATTGTTTCGATTCAAACCCAAAAACCAACAACAAATTTATAAAAATTCATATTATGAAAGTATTTTGAGTAACTGAACCCGGAACCTTGTGGTTGGAAAACAAAGTGTTTTACTACATAAACGTCACTGTGTGGCACCTTGAGCAAGTGTACTTCTACTATAGCCTCGGGCTAACCAAGACCTTGTGAGTGAATTTGTTAGACGGAAACTGAAAGAAGCCCGTCGTATAAGTGTATGTCACAAGGCATTGATTAGTCGACCCGGGGTCGTTAGTAGAAGACATGCTGAAGATGCCGCGCAGCGTAGTGAGACTGAACCCGAGACTGCGTGGTTGCCAAGCGAGCTTCTTAAGCACAAACAATGTTTTATACGTTTTAAATAATAAAAAATAATAATGGTATGTAGTATTGTAGAACACAGGAGGAATAATAAATCAAATCATTAATGAATCTTTACAACAAACGAGAGAGATGTTGATTTTTAGAACTGCAAAATCCTAAAAGTAAGGCAGCTGGTAAAATAGAGAAACAAAAGACAAATTC
>NC_142946.1:53319808-53322308 GCF_046866305.1 Octopus bimaculoides
TATATAATGTATGTGTGCGTGTTTAAGTAAATATGTATGTATTGAAATTGAACGTAAAATGATCGGTTGCGTTTGAAAATTACAAAGAATGTCGGACAAGCAGCTTTAAAGAACCACAGTTCATTGCAGTGACTATTCCACATTTATGCATGGAAACTGTCCAGTGACTTAAACCAGTGAAAAAGTAAAAGAGTTAAAGACTGATTTCTTTTGTTGCACTTAATGACACAATACTTGCTCTAACTTGTATTGCACATGTACGGATCAGTGGCATTTAGATCAGGTGATTTAGTAGTGGTATGAGTTGGGGCGTCACCGGCGGATTGGACTCATTTTAAGACCAATTATAAAATCGGTTTCAAATTTTGGCACAAGGTCATCAAGTTTGGGAGAGGGTGCTGGTCGATTACATCAACCCCAGTGCTTAACTGGCACTTATTTTATGGACTTCGAAAGGATGAAAGGATGAAAGGTAAAGTCGACCTAGGCAGAATTTGAACTCAGAACGTAAAGACGGACGAAATGCCGCTAAGCATTTTGCCCGGCCTGCTAACGACTCTGCCAGCTCACTGCCTTTCATACTATTAATATCGGTTTCAAATTTTGGCACAAGGCCAGCAAGTTCGGGAGAAGGGTAAGTCGATTACACCGACCTCGGTGCTCAACTGGTACTTATTTTATCGACTCCGAAAGGATGAAAGGCAAAGTCGGCCTCGGCGGAACTTGAACTCAGAACACGAAGACAGACGTAGTGCTGCAAACCATTTTGCCTGTCATGCTAACAATTCTGCCAGTTCACCGCCTTAACACAAACAACAATATTCCTTCGACATTCGATGACGGTCAAACAAAATTGCCAAATACACAATGGTTGGAGTACAGTCCTGGTCAGTTTAGAATATAACAACCAAACTAACATCATTTGTTTAAACATTCTCAGAATGGACTGTAGACATCCCTTCTGCAAGATAACGCCGATAGTTAGGACATACCAAACAAATGGAGTATAGGATGTCACAGTCTCGGGTCTCAGCAGACATCGTCCGAATAGTCTCTACGGTCCTACCTAACATCACTAGTTTGATCATATACTCTACGGTACTCTCTAACATTGCTAGTTCGATCACATAGTCTGGATAGAGAGTAGAAAGAAGTTAATAGCGACATTTGCGTCACATAGTCCGAAATAAACTGCAGAAAGCCAGCTGATATCGCTAATACGGTCACATAGTCGAAATATACTGTAGAGACCCAGCTAAGATTGCTGTAATGAACTAATTCGATGTAGCTGAACTCAACAAATTGCCTGGTTGTCCGTGTTACTTGTCACTATAACGACTTCGCTTCTAAAAACAACAGAGAAAGTTAAAAAGAAGCCCTGAGGGGGGAAATAGAAAAAGGAAAAAAAAGAAAGAAAAGAGTGACAAAACATGGAAATAGAGAGTGACTTAACAGACGTTATCATTAGAAATATTGACACAAAGGAATCCCAAAACACACACACCTTAAAAAATACAACAGGACAAATGAAATAAAAAGAAAAGAAAAAAGAATGGAAACATCGATTAATCCCTGCTAAGTTTTCCCTTCAAATACATTTCAAATACAGACTTTTTCTTTTATTCAGAAAAACTCTTTATTTATTTTTTTACTTCGTGTGAATACAAAAAAGAAATTGTGAATGAGATGTCATGAATATGCGATTTTAATTAAAAAAAAGAGAAACAGACGATCTAACTTACCGGTTCTCTTCATTTTCCAATCTATCGTCCGCCTTTGATTAATTTCGTGTTATTATTTGTGTCTTTTTTTAATAACCTTTTAATGTCAAAAAGTTAAATTCTTCACCATACGTTGCTTTCTTTCTTCTTTCCCCTTAAAAAACACACACACCACACACACACACACACACCACACACCACACACTCTCTGTCTCTCTTTCTTTCTCTTACTTTATCTGTTTTAAATTAATATATTTTCTTCTTTCGTTCCTAAATAATAGTTTCAATGTACTTCTTTTTGTCTTTTAAGAAAAAAAGTACACATTCTTTTTCAATGACCACAAATGTTAAAAACTATCCGTTGGTCCTTTTATGCGTGTCGTTTCATTTATTTCCGCTTTATTATTAAGTTTAATGTTTCTTTTTGAAATCTCTTTTCAAATTTGCTTTCAGGTAATTCTTCAAAGTTTCAAAATTCTTCACATTTTACTTTAGTCGGTCAGTTTCTTCATTCCATTCAGTTGATGCCTATATATCTGTGTCTTCCTCTATCTTTTTAAATTTCCTCCTGCAGAGATTGTGAGTTACTTTTGTCACCGTGTCTCCACAAACGAATATACGTTTGGCGTTTTTTATTTTTTTAGATGCAAAGGCTTCGATATATTAAAGAATATGGCGTTCATGGTTTATGCAACATGTATAAATACATGGAGTAATGAAACAATTTATAATACTCAGTCACTAGCAGCTTCTAACGTATTAAACCAGGCACAAGTTTC
>NC_142946.1:53327308-53339808 GCF_046866305.1 Octopus bimaculoides
TATGAGGGGTGGAAGAGATCTTGCCTGTTCTTACATATGGTGAACGGCTGTATTACAAGCTGTAGAGATTGAAAAGGAGAATGAAGGCTGGAGGCAATTATATATATACTCAGACACACACACACAACACACACACACACACACACACACACACACACGCACACACACACACACGTACACACACACACACGCATACACTCATATATATATATACACATATATACATGTATTTGTATATATGTATATATATTTATGGTGTTGATAGTGACAGAGAGAAAAAGAGAGAGAAAGAACACACAGGGAGTGGTAGGGGTAGTGGTGGGGAATTCAGGTATCGGAGATAGATAGGGAACTAACAAAAGGTTGAAAGACTGGTAGAATTAAAAGATAAGACGTGAGATTGACAAAGGAGAAAATAGATTCTATAGGATAGATGAATATATATATATATATATATATATATATATATATATATATATATATATATATATATATACATATATATATATATATATATATATATATATATATATATATATATATATATATATATAAATAGGCTCAAACGTGGCTGTGTAGTAAGAAGCTTGCTTCCCAACCACATGGTTCTGGGTTCAATCCCACTGCGTCGCATCTTCGGCAAGTGTCTTCTATTATGTCCTCGGGCCAACCAAAGTCTTGTGAGTGGATTTGGTAAGATGGAAACTGAAATGAGTCTATCGTATATGTGCATATATATATATATATATATATATATATATATATATATATATATATATATATGTATATGCGTGTGTGTCTTTGTGTCTATTCAACCGGTGCTAGTGTGTTTACGTCCTCGTAAAATAGCGGTTCGCCAAAAGATACCGATAGAATAAATATCAGGCTTATAAAATATAAGTACCGGGGTTGATACATTGGACTAAAAATCCTTCAAGGCGGTACCCCATCGTGACTACAGTCTAATGACTGAAACAAGTAAAAGATAAACTGAGTACCAGTGAAACACTGGGGTCGATATAATCGACTAGTCCCCTCCCTCCAAATTGCAGGCTTTGTGACTTTAGTGGAAAGGATTAATAAGGCGGCGAGTTGGTAGAATCATTAGCACGGCGGACGAAAATTTCGCCGAGGTCGACTTTGTCTTTCATTCTTTCGTGGTCGATAAATTAAGTACCAGTTGTGTACTGGGCCGTAATCGACTTAATTCCTTTCCGCAAATTTGAGGTCTTGTGCTTCCAGTAGGAAGGATCATCATCATCATCATCATCATCATCATCATCATCATCATCATCATTATTATTATTATTATTATTATTATTATTATTATTATTATTATTATTATTATTATTATTATTATTCACGTTCTGAGATCAAATGCTGCCGGGGTCGACTTTGCTTTTCATCCTTTCAGGGTCGATAAATATTCATTGGACCGCGGCCATGCTGGGGCACCACCTTGAAGTGTTTAGTCGAAGAAATCGGGGCCCAGTACTTATTGTTTTTAAAGTCTAGTACTTATTCCTATTAATTCGAGACTAAATGTAGATCGCCAAGTTCACCGAGGTGCTCTACAATCCCGTCACTCTCGCTCAGTATGAGAGATTGTCTAATTGTTGAAACAACGACGTCTGTTTCTATACGCTTCTTGGCAGCAATTCAAACTCCAACAGGAGATGCTTCGTTGCACCCGTCTTTCTGCATTTCGTCATTTCCCCTTCCGCAATAATAAACCTGACAGGATCCTACGCACCGAACAGTATATGCACAAGTTCCCCTTAATATAAGCACCCGCTTTGTCTCTTTATTATTCCCTTTCGTTGGAACCTTTTCCTTCCCACTTTTAATACAGTCTATCCTACACCACACACATAGCTTTCTCTGAATTAATGCACCAAATGATATGAGCGTTATTTTCTCCTTCTCTTTAGTACAACTAAAGGGGTTTTTTTTCCTGCCTACATCATCCCCTTCGTGTCCTAGCACCAGATGGTATATGAACAATTATTCCTTGATAAAAGTACTCAAAATATTGAACGCATTTCACCTCCAGTACATTGAAGAACAGAAAGATCTGCATCAAGATATGTATGTATGTATGTATGCGTGTATGTATGTGTGTGTGTATCTGTATAGAGGTATGTTTATACATACATTCCCACATACGTGTATATATATATATATATATATATATATATATATATATATATATATATATATATATATATATATATATATATATATATATATTATATATATATATATATATATATATATATATATGCGTGTGTATGTGTGTTTGTATACGTATTTATATGTGTGTAAATATATATGAATATATTTTTTATGTATATTTATATATAGGTGTACATATCTGTATATGTGTGTGTATGTGAGTATTTACGTGTAAGTACATATACAAGAACCCCTCATGTTATTGAAGCTATGCGTTCCGACAATTTTTTTTTTAAAGAAATAACAACACAAATGTAAAACGACCAACACGACTGCGTTTATGCATGAAATTATTTTCTGATCCAGCACAGAACAATATGCAGACATAAACACATATGAAGAGGAATACGTTTGGGGATAAATACGACTCATAATATCGTAAAAGGGCAAGTGCTTACCATAAAAAAAGATGTTATTGTGTCAAGACTGATAGTGTTGGAATGAGAATTTCTGGTAGCATGACGGACGCTAGTTCTATCTTATAATTCTTTATCAACATCTACTCGAGGAGCGAAGAATTTATCCCAAGTTGTTTGATTTTTTATGGCGCATCATTTTTACTTTTTAGTGTAAGAACTGAGCCCATTGCAAACTCATCTTGTAATTTTTATATTACTTTCATAATAAGGATTGCTATCAGCAAAAACTTGTAGACCTGCCTCTATAAATGCCAACCTTTTAGTAATGTTGTTTACAGTCAATTTAAACGGAGTTGCTGGAATTTCTGAATACACATCCGTATTTTCAGTTTGTTCTTGTTCTAACAGTATCAGACCTTTATGGGACATTGGCAGCTCGACCAAATGAACCTCCAGGATTTCTTTAAATATTACATCATTTGAAAAGGTCACAATACGTTTCTCAATTTGATGTAAATTTTCTAAAGTCACGAATACAATTTGACGAAATACTTTTTCAAGCGCCATTCAAATTTGAAGGTTTGACTTCATCCCATGACAACTATGTTATCTGCAGCATCCATTATGCTGGACTTCCAGAATTGCTTTCATAAGTTATTTGAAGGTTCTTCTCAGATAGTATGCATTGAAGTTAGCTATCACATCTTGAATCTTAGTTTGGAGCAAAGAAGTTGTAAGAGGTCATATTCTTGGGGATATATCCCACTCCGACGTTATTAGAAAGCTCATTTAAGTTCACTGTGTGGCTTGATGCAATGTTTAAAAGGAGCATGGCTTCGTTGAAAATATTATGTTACGTGCTGTGCCTTTCTACTGCAGATGATTGTAAACCATTATTCGCAAAAGCTTTTGGTGATACGTGCTCTTATTTGATGCCAAATCAGAGAAAAATTATAATTCTGTGTACCCTTGAAGGCTCTTGGATTTTCAGGGTGATACACGAATAGGGTCTTTAATTTCATATCGTCAGTGGTATTTCCTCCTAGAAGAAGCATCGAACGATTTTTTGAAAGCTTTAAATCCTGGTTTAGATTTTTCTTCTCGAGAAGTAAAAGTTCTAAGAAGCATAAACCTCCAGAAAACTGCGGTTTCATCAACTTAGTATATTTGTTTTGGTGTGTAAGACTCCTTTTGCAATATTTGTTCAGGTGCTCAGGATAATTAGCAGCAGCCTCTGTCAGCATTGGCAGCTTCACCAGTCATTTTTATTTTGTGTAAATTCAAGCGCTTCTTAAACTTTTCAAGTCAGACTTTAAAGGCCAGAAAATATTTTTCAACACAATTTTCAACCTCTTTTTTCTAAAAAACGTCATACAAACTTTTGGCTTTTATTTTAGTAACCATAGTGCTTATCGGTACAATACGTCGAGTCTGATCCTCGTTCCATACACCCAGAAGGGGCTTAATTTTAAATTTCACATTAAATCTATAAAAAGAAAAGTTCGGGCGTTTGGAATAACTTAATCTTTTTTCTATTGTCACATGTAGTTTACACTGGAGACGTTGCTAGCTTTAGTGTTTTGGTAATATGGCTGATGTTTTCTCGGTCTCAACTCTTTTTTAAAACACCAACTTTAATATCTTGTGTACTCTAATTTCACGGTTTCTTTTCGCACTACTGCCTTTAGTTCCATTTTATGGTTTCTTTCCAGATATCTTGATGTGTTGGTAAATTCAACGGTGGCGGCAATCAACAATTATACACAAATTATATGCAATAAAACAAAAAAACAAAAAAAGAGAACCAGGAAATGTTCTTTGAGAGTCACACACACATACATGCGCGCGCACACACACACAGCACGTGTGTATCGTGAACAGTGCAAACAAGGTGAAAAAATATCTCAACTGTCTGCGATGAAGGTTGCGAGAAACTCTGCGTAACATTGTGAAGTGCTGTTCAGTTTTAATAAAATAGTATATATATATATATATATATATATATATATATATATATATATATATATATATATATATATATATATATATATATATATATATATATATATATATATGTATGTATGTATATATATATGCACGCACGCACGCACACACATACATACACACGCATATATATATATATATATATATATATATATATATATATATATATATATATATATATATATATATATATATGTGTGTGTGTATATATATATATATATATATATATATATATATATATATATATATATACACACATACAGATCTCTCAATTTAAATTAAGGGTGGTGAAAATCAACTTGCCAGGCTTATGAGAACAGCGGATAACATCGAGACAGTATTTCAATGAGTATAGTATTTCAACGACCCTAGAAGAATAGAAAGCAGTGTTGCCCTCAGCAGGATTCGACCAAATAACGCAAGGCTTTCTTTTTCGACGCTTTACCCATTCACCCAAATCAGCTGGGAGGTATGGCTTACAGACGCCTTCAGACATTTTGATCGTTTGCCAAGTTGTGTGCTAAACTTTGAACTGCAGGCGGGATGTCTGATTGTTTATCTTTGTAAACGTAGTAGACTGTTAATTTGTTATTTATTTGCAGTGTATAGGTGTTTTTCAGACATTGCGTCCTAAAGAGTATGTGAGCGAAAGGTATGTATGTATGTATGTATGTATGTATGTATGTATGCATGTATGTATGAATGTGTATATATATATATATATATATATACATATATAGATAGATAGAGAGATAGATATATACATGTATATTTATATATGTACATATATGTTTGTATGTGCGCGCGCGCGTGTATATATATGCATGCATGTTTGTATATATATATGTATACACTCTCCACTGATTATTATACCAAACAGCTGAATGCTGAAGGCATGGAGTGTAGAAGAAGCCATGGAAGCGGACGAAGAAATATGTATATTTGTGCTTGTGTGCGCGAGCGTGCGCATGTCAGTTTGCTCGCGCGTGTGTATGTATGTATGTATGTATGTATGTATGTATGTATGTATGTATGTATGTATGTATGTATATATATATATATATATATATATATATATGTATATATATATATATATATATATATATATATATATATATATACATACATATATACATATATATATATGGGAGAATATACAAAAAATAACAACAGACGAGGACAGGTGGTGTAAATAACAAAAGTATATATTAGTATGACGCTCGGGAATACGGAAAGTCTTTGACGTTTCGAGCTACGCTCTTCAACAGAAAGAATACGGAGACAAGGAGAAAAACACGGAGAAAAAAAAATTGAATAGTGTTCAGTCAACGGTCAATCATAATAATGGCCGATCATAACAATGACTGACCGGAAGTTACAAATTCTTATTTCAGGAGAGCTAAGAAAGGGGGAGATAACAAACGGTGATCGGGAACGAGGGGCTGTGTGTGGGAGGTAGACTGCTGGTGATCTTGACGTACGTAGTGTGAAAATGGGGGAAGGGAGAAAGGAAGAAAGTAGTTGGTCAGTTGTAGTGTGTGCGTGGTGTGATGCGAGGGTATTGGTGTGGTGTGCGTGGTGTGATGCAAGGGTATTGGTGTGGTGTGATGTGAGGGTGTTGGGAGGTGGGGAAGGCATGGGTGGAGTGTGGGGTAGAGGTAGGGGTATGTGGGTAGGGTGGGGTATGTGGGTAGGGGTGGGTGGTGGGTGTAAGGAATTGGATGGGGTGGAGTGGGAAGGTAGAGTAGGAGTGTGTTGGGGTGTGGTGGGATGAGCTTATGAGGGGGTGTTGACGAGGAGGGAGAAGGGATATATATATATACACATGCATACATATATATATATGTATATGCAGATATAGATATGTATACACACATATATATATATGTATGTGTATATATGCATATATATGTATATATATGTGTGTATATGTGTGTATGTGTGTGTGTGTGCGTGAGAGTGTATATAAATACATATGTAGGTATATACATAAATATCCATACATGTACATACACACGTATATGTATGTTGGCGTGCGCGATCCCGTGTTTGTGTGTGTGTGTGTGTGTGTGTGTGTGTGTGTGTGTGTGTGTGTGTGTGTGTGTGTGTGTGTGTGCAGTTATGAAATAAATTAAAATTTAAGCAGACAGAACGGAAAAGACAGCCCCCGCCACCACCTCTGCCAAAAAGCAAAGAAAGAAAATCTTAAGAAGAAGAAATATGATGAAAACAGGTAAAAATATAGGAAAAAGATGGTAAAGGAAAAGAAAAATGTCATAACAAAGAAACAAAGAAAATCAAACAAACAGACGAATAGAGAATAATGAAAATTAATTTTGCTGAACAAAAGAGAAAAAAAAATAATAACAAAAACAAAACAAAGCAAAAACAAAATAAAAAAACAAAAGAAAAGCAAGAAAAAATGCAACGATTAAAAACAGAAAATGTATTTTTGTCTACATCTGTGTGGTTGTCTATTCTCTCGACAGTTATCTATCTATCTATCTATCTATCTATCTATCTATCTATCTATCTATCTATCTATCTATCTATCTATTATCTTCCTACGTATTTTTTGTTATTCAACTCTTTATATATATATATATATATATATATATATATATATATATATATATATATATATACAAATGAGCATATATATATGTGTACATGTATATTTGAATGTGTGTATATGCATATATGTATGTATGTATGTATGCATATGTATAGATTGGTATATATATATATATATATATATATATACCAATCTACGTATCACAGTTAATGCATACACATCTCAGAATTTGCCCTGAGATAAAACCTCTCATGAACTTGGAGGAATATGGGTTTTCAGACTTCTTCTTCTTACAGACTTAGGGCCTCGCGAGAATTTTTGGCGAACCCGCTCGACCGTCTCTTCCGAAGTTAGTGGCCGTCCAGATCCTTTTGCCCTGCACTGACAGCCTTCCTCTTTGATTTTTTTTTGTGCCATGTCCAAATCTGCATTGCCGTTGGTGACTTTTTAGAGAACCATCTCACAAACGCATGCTGCACAGTCTTGTTCAGCTGTGTTCAAGCATATTCCAACACACAAAACGCCTTTTCTCTTCCAGTGAATACCATTTCTTCATTTGAAAAGATAAACATATCAAACATTAAACATACAATTTGAACAAGAACTGGCAAAGATTGCGAAATGATATCAAATTTTTTGTAACATTCTGTATATATATATATATATATATATATATATATAGTTCATAGATGTGAATTAGATATTTTCCGTGTAGAATACACTTTATAATGCTCAAGAGATTTGAACTTGAGCAGGTATAGGCGTAAATGTAAGGATAAGCAAGTTAGACAAATCAAAATATAAAGTATATTAAGAACATGGAATACAGAAAAAATATATATGTTTCTCAATAAGTTAATCAATCAAAAAATCGTCGATTAGTTAAGTGGTTGGATGTTATATAGTTGACTGAAATTTTCATTGCTGTTTTCTGAGAGCACCATTCGGATCGAAAATGATCTATCTCTCTAAACTAGTTGTACATCTTTACCTACCTGCCCAAATACACATATTCAGATATATATATATATATATATATATATATATATATATATATATATATATATATATATATATATATATATATATATATGCCCATGCATACGGGAAAACCTATTATTTTATATATATATATATATATATATATATATATATATATATATATATATATATATATATATATATATATATATATATATATATATATATATATATATATATATATATATATATATATATATATATATATATATATATATATGTATATATATATATATATATATATATATATATATATATATATATATATATATATATACATATATATATATGCATAAGTATGAGTGTATGTATGCATGTATGTATGTGTATATGTATGTATGTATGCATGCATGTAAGCATGTATGTATGTATCTATGCATATATGTGTGAGTGTATGTATGCGCGTATGTTTTTATGTATGTATGTATGTGTCTGTGTGTGCGCGCGTCTATGCATGCATACCTCTATGTATGTAGCATGTACGTACTTAGGTATATATGTGACTGTACGCAATGTACATATATATATATATATATATATATATATATATATATATATATATATATATATATATATATATATATATATATATATATATATACATGCACACACACACATATATATAAGTTTAACATGCAGCTTGTCAATATGAATGCATATGACATGTTTTGGCAATGTCATATGGATTTCCGCTGTTGCCGGTGTGTATGAAATAAATATTTGTCTTGTGACTAAACTAAGTTTGGCAAGATGTTTAGCTGTTGTAACAAATAGCTTCGGCTGTATGTTTAGTTTGGTGGGGAAGTTAGGAGAGTTGCGTTGGAAGCGTTTGATGTTCTTTTTTCAGTTATGTAAGAAGGTGTATGTGTGTTTGGAATGGTAGTGTGGGTAAGTTATTTATTGTACCATCAACACTGTCTTGTGTTGAATTCCAAAAAGTGTATGTGTATTATATATCTGTCTGTCTGGTCACCTATCTATCTATCTATCTATCTATCTATCTATCTATCTATCTATCTATCTATCTATCTATCTATCTACCTACCTACCTACCTACCTACCTACCTATCTGTCTGTCTGCCCGCCTGCCTGCCCGCCTGCCTGCCTGCCTGCCTGCCTGCCTGTCTGTCTGCTTACCTGTCTGTCTAGCTGTTGGAAAGAAAGTCATGCTATATTTCAAGATGGGAAAGAAACAAATGTTTCTTCACGCTTAATTGATGTATTTAATCAAATTAATATTCCCCTCATTATTGATAACATAATCCCGTCTACCTGGCAAATTGTTGATCCCTCTGGTGTAAATCTCTTCAGGTTGCTAAGCTAAGATATTCTCAATATCATTTTTAACCGCTTTACAATAAATAATCAGTTTTTTCTTTAGTCTGTATTAAGAAATCTATCTTTTTCGTTCTTACTAAAGAACTTCAGATCATCCATATTGAGCAAATCGTTAATTTTCCCTTCCTATTTCTGATCTGATACCCTGCCTTTGTCTTCCTTAATACTAAACTGAGGGAATGAAACATAAGACAAATATTAAGAAGGACAACGAGTTCCCCTGGAAAATTTCTCTTTTGATATTAACTTTCCTTAAAAGTGTGTCACTTGAATAGAGATCTACCTTCCATTTCTTCATGCTAAAGTTAATTTATTCTCTTATGTTGTCTGTTATAGTGAATATACTCAAGCATTCACTTACCCATGAGTGTGGGATCATGTCATAGGCTTTCCTATAATCTATCCATCCTATTGTTAGATTTTTCTTCCTAGCTTTTACTTAATTTTGAACTGCTTTGTCTAACCATAATAGATCATGCGTTTCTCTAGCATTCTTCCTGTAGTCTTTTTGTTCTTCTGGCAGTAAACTCTACTTGTCAAGGTGCTCGTAAATGCCTTCCGAAAGCATTCCTGTTAATAGCTCCCACACTAATATTAAGCAAGTGATTGGTCTATAGTTACTAGCTGCCTTACCCCCGCTTTTATCTTTCATGATAAGTACTGTCCTCCCTCTCGTCATCCAATCTAGTATTTTTTTTCCATTAAAGCATTCCTGAAGTTGTTCCCTCAGTCTCCCATGTAAACTACTGAATTTCATTAGCCAGTACCCTTGAACTAAATATGCTCCTGGGCCCTTCCAATTCGGCATTTTTCCGAACACTTTGCTCATTAATGCACTAGTTAATCTTAGATCTGGCTGCTTCTCTCTCACTATTTTCTCCTTAATTTCTTTAACCATACTGCATCTCCATTATGATTGACTGGCTAATCCCAAATATTACTTCAGAACTTTCTAACTTCTTCTTCATTAAATTTCTCATCTTCAGTACTTCGTTCTTCACTATTTATTTTGTATGTCTCAAATAATCTATTCTGTTGATACTGGTCTATTCTTTTCTGATATCTGGAGAGCTTGTCTGCTACTGCTACGATACGCTATTTTAATTCTTCTATTACCGTCCCAAATCCTTTCTCGTTGACTAAGTACCTTTTCTCTACCCAAAGTGGTAACGTTCGTTTTCTATAGCCCCTTCTTTTAGGCTCGCTTTCTAAGTAGCACTGCATCACTATCCTGTTTTCTTCGCTGGTCCACTCCATCCTCCTTGCTCAATTATCTGCTGATGTTGTATTAGGATAACAACTGTGGTCAGTCTGCATCTTTACTGAACCACTGCTGAGCAAGAGGCCTTCTCTTAAAAGGTCCAGCTTCATTTTCGCTGTTACAATCAGAGTTTCTTCGGAAACTCCTGTCTCATAAACTGAGGTAAAGTAACTTTCGTCACCATCGTAATCACTACTATTATTTTTCGACATCTGAAAGTTTCAAGCAACTTTCTATTCCATCATCATCATCATCATCATCATCATCATCATCATCATCATCATCATTATTATTATTATTATTATTATTATTATTATTATTATTATTATTATTATTATTATTATTATTATTTTTATTATTATCATTGTTATTACTCTAGAGTCCGACTGACATGACATGATATAAAATCAATAGGGCTTTATTTGTGTTTCTATTTTAGAAAAAAAGGTTTTAAGATCGATGTCAAACGTATTTTCACTTCAGTTGACGTTGAGGATTTGTTCGTCGGGTAAATATAAAACCAGGTGTGATGACGTATTTAGCAATGAAAACACGCATTAAGTTCTTTGTTTCTCGCTCTCTCTCTTTCTCTCATCTCTCTCATCTCCCTCTCTCTCTCTCTGTTCATATATGTGTTTCTATTTCCTACACTTTCTCTCTCTCTCTCTCACTCTCTGTTATTTCTCTTTCTCTCTGTCTGTCCATCTGTCTGTTTCTATTTCCTCCACCCTCACTTTCTCTCGTCCCCTCCCCCTCTCTCTCTTTTTGCCATGTATCTTTCTCTCTGCCTGTTCGTCTATCTCTTCTGTCTCTCCCTCCTCTCTCTCCCTGTCTGTCTGTCTGTCTGTCTGTCTGTCTGTCTGACAAGATCCAGGCTAATTACATTTATTTCTTCATACTGCACCATGTCATAATCTACTCCGTAAACCCATTATATAATAGTATTTGATGTTGCTGTGAAGTGACATCGTAAGCCGTTTGAATCTCTTCACCGATCTCTCTGGTAGCGGCAGCCTGTCACTTTAAAACTGTTAGGTTACTTAAGCTGATTAAAAGCCTTCTCTCTTTTGTTTTTTCTAAATTGTAACTTAATCGACGGAGAACGGTCAGTACCCGTAACCTTTGTAAGGGAGTTGGGTAGAGATCGGGTATACGGTCGGAAATTTTGTAATAAAACGAACACCGTTAGAGTCAACGATGGATCACGTGGTGGTGGTGGTGGCGGTGCTGTTAAAGCTGGATTATTATATCTTATCTTTTACTTGATTCAGTCATTGGACAGCGGCCATGCTGGGGCATCCCCTTGAAAGGGTTTTAACCAACAAATTGAACCTAGTGCTTATATTTCTTCTTTTCTTTTAAGCACGATACTTATTTTATCGATGTATTTTGCCACACCGCTAAAAGTTACCGTGACATAAACAAACCAACACCGGTTGTCAAACGGTAGTTGTGAGATAAACGCAGACAAGAAGACACAAGCATTTACATGTATGTATGTATGTATGTATGTATGTATGTATGTATGTATGTATGTGAAGGCGCATGGCTCTGTGGTTAGAGCATCAGGCTCACAATTGTAAGGTTATGCGTTCGATTCTCAGATCGGACTGCGTGTTGTGTTCTTGAGCAAGACACTTTGTTTCACGTTGGTCCAGTTCACTCAGCTGTGGAAACGCGTTGTGAT
>NC_142946.1:53342308-53354808 GCF_046866305.1 Octopus bimaculoides
ACACACAGACGCACAAACATACACACTCAATCCATGAACTCTCTCCCTCTTTCACCACCTCTCTGTCTCCTCGTCACATCAATTTCCAAGTTAATCTCCCGTCCTCCCCGGGGGACGATATCATCGCAAACATCATTAGGATATCTCCTCCCAGCTTCCACTGAATAGCAATTATTTCGAAGCCTAACGACCAACGCGGACATATTGCAGCAGATTTAATGAAGTGGACGCCAACAGCAGTGATGGCTGCCGAAGACGTCATCGTTGTTGTTGTTGTAGTAACACTAGCGGTGGTATTTGTTGTTTTTGTAGTTGTATCTGTTGTCTCGGTTGCCCCCTCATCCCCCCCTCCGCAAACTCCCACCAACCTGTAGATTGCGGCCATGCTGGGGCATAGCCTTGAAGGATTTCATTCGAACAAGTCGACCTCGACAGCCTTGTTTTTTTTTGAAAGTCTGGTTCTTACACTATGCGATTCTGTAGTCGAACCGTTATGTTACGGAGATGTAAACAAACCAACGCCGGTGCTCAAGCGGTGGTGAAGAACAAAAGTAACACAACACGCGCCCGTACACACACGCACACTCACACGCACACACACGTACACATGCACGCACACACACGTGCACGCATACACACACACACACACACACACACACACATATATATATATATATATATATACTTATATATATATATATATATACATACACCAAAGTAAGCACATAAATGCGAAACAATGTGGGAGAAAATGGTAGTCGAATATCGCTGCAAAGATATCACAAAAACTGTTACTCAGAGTTTTGGTTCTCAACCAACACTGTCCGACGAACGGGAACGTTGAACTCTGAGTAACAGTTTTTGTGATACCTTTGCAACTTTATTAATAAAGCATATACATAATATATACATAATATATATATATATATATATATATATATACAGGCTCTCTTTTTGGACTTCGTTGATTTCGAAGTAGCAGTTGTTGTTATTTAAATTTAAGTCGTTTCCTACCATTAAATGCATTACTACTATGACAACTCCGTCTTTTTTATTCTATTCGGCATAATCTAGTGCTTTCCGGTTTTGGTTTTTAAACGGTGTGATTTACGCGACATTTGACTGCATTTTCTAGTTCATCAAGTGACCACATAGACGCTTGTTAAAGTTGTCGTCGTCGTCGTCGTCGTCGCCGCCGCCGCCACCGCCGCCGCCGCAGCAGTAGTAGTAGTAGTAGTAGTAGTAGTAGTAGCAGCAGCAGCAGTTGTTGTTTGTCGCAATGGCATTATTTATTCATTCTGGTGGACAGTGTCCAACCAGCGCGTAACATTTAGCGCGCTCAGCAAACACGATCAAGATGAAGATAGATAACGACATCAACAACAACGACTACTACTACTACTACTAGAGTTGAGATTTTGCCCCAAGATCGCAGTAGTGTGAAATACAAGAAATTTCACTTTAGATAAATAATGTACTGTAGATGCAGTGTCATCGACAAACAACGAAATTTGAGCATTCGAATGCGCGTACATGCACACGCATACACAAATACACATGCACTCATACGCACACATTCACGCATACATATACACACATACGCATACACACGCACGTATACACACACGCACTTACACACACGCATATGCACAGAAGCACAAATATGCGAGGACGGATACAGTGGCACAGCAAGAATGAGAGCCACCCAGAGCAACTTTAGAGTTTGCCGCTCATAGGTTTATGCAGTAGACCCCAAAGTGCCGTCCTCATAAATGGTCGTTCGGGGTGGACTGCATTCCCTCGTACTACCCATGAACAGTTTCACACAGTTTCAGTCAGCACTCTTTGTTCCACGCGCCTGCTCGACTTGCCGCGAGGGAAGATTGATCCCGAATACACACCTTTGTGAACAAAGCTTTTTTATAACGTAGCTATGCCAGCACTCTGTCTTGCAATTATATTTCCACACAAAACATCGCCTCAGTATGTTTCTACAAGCATAGGTTCAGCTATGATTTTCAAAGCACTTGAGAAAGGTTTATGTGTTGGGGGAATTGTAATTAGTTAATTAATTAATTAATTAATTCAAGGCGATGAACAGGCAGAATCGTTAGTACGCGGGACAAAATGTTTAACAGCTTTTCTTCCGGCTCTTTACGTTCTGAGTTCAAATTCTGCCGAGGTCGACTTCACCGTCCATGCTCCCGAGGTTGATAAAATACCAGTTGAACACGGGGGATCGATGTAATCGACTTCTCCCTCCCCTCAAAATTGCTAGCCTTGTGCCAAAGATTTAATTAATTATTTATTTTGCAACTCTGAATTTAAAGTTCACTTCAGCAATTCGTATGACTACTACTACTACTGCTACTACTGCTGCTGCTGCTGCTGCTGCTACCGCCGCCGCCACTACTACTACTACTACTACTACTACTGGTGCTGCTGCTGGTGTTGCTGCATGCGTAATACCAACAAAAACGAAAGCAATAAAACAACAACAATAAAAAAAAAAAGAAACACATAAGCAATATGTCGTCAGGGCAACGAACGATAACAAAGCAAGCGAGGAGCGACACCGACGTCAACAACAACAACAACAACAACAACAACGATACTGAAAGGGGCAACATCTACAGCGACGGAAATAACGACAACACCACGAGGCATGATAAGAACTGAAACAATAACTGACACTGCGATAACGGACCCCCCCCCCCGAAAAGAAAAACAGTAGCAATTGTGATAACACCAACATCAACAACAATAACAACAACAACAACAACATTGGCAACTACGGCCGATGATAACATCTTCAGCAACGAGAAAAGCACCAAAGATCACATCAACAACAGCAACTAACAACGCCATCATCATCGTCGTCATCGTCTTCGTCATCGTCGTCGTCCTCCCCTCCTCCTCTTCCTCCATCCATCCCTCTCTCCATCCACCTCCTCCACGCCATCATCTTCATCATCGTCTTCATTATCTTCGTCCGTGAAGAGTAATACTCCGCTTAGTGCTGCCTCGTTTAATGTTGGTTCGCTACAGCGCCCTTTCGCTTTTTTTTCTGTTCGAGGCATTATTTTCGACAGGGCTGTCAAGCATTATCGTGATATTTACATACATGTAAGAAATTATGATGTAAGAAATTATGATTTACACTCTAGTCTAGTATATTTCTACAAATTGTTCACATTATTTTTCATCTACCTTGAGTGGAAAAACGGCCTACATCTTCAAGAGCAGGAAGTTCATCTAAGATGCCGAAGAACAAAAAATAGTTGGTCACGCTTGGAAATCCAGCCGCAACTTGTAATGACGGTTGCTTCTGATACGGAGCCTATAGAAGAGGTGCCTGAGGACTCTTACCCCCGGGGCGCTCCCAGGAATAATCAGTGGAAAAGATAAATGTATGGAGGTGAATGGAAGGTAGCAAATGTCATGCATTTAGCAAGGACTTTAATCTTTGCCACGTCAACGACCAGAGCCATTACGGAAGATGTGATTGTCTCATTCATTATCATTACTTTAGATATGAAACTGGAAGTGTTGGGGCGACTGAAAGCTCGTGAATGTCAGATGTGTGTAGGGAAATATTTAAACTTGGCCCCGTCAACAATTAGGGCCATCATGAAAAATTTCTTGGCAGTATCATTATTATCAACAAAGGTTATTTGTTCAAGGAATAAATTCTTTGAAAAGCTATGGAAGACGCACTTCCTGTATGGTTGGATGATGAAACACAGCGTAACATGCTGTTTAGCAAACTTATCATAATGGGGAAAATCAATGAGCATCTTCAAACATAAAAAGAACAAGAACAAGGAGAAAGAGGAGGAGGAGGAGGAGGAGGAGGAGGTGGTGGAGGAGGTGGTAGTGGAGGAGGAGGGGGAGAAGGCGAAAGTGATGGTGGGGGATTTACAGTTAGCAGAGCCTGGTGTTTACAGATTCAAACGGATGCATAACCTCCATAGCATCAGTATGTCTGCTGAAGCTGCAAATACAAGAAAAAAGAAGCAAAAACAAAAACAAAAACAAAAAAAAGCAAAACAAAACAACAGAACCAAAAACAAACAAAAAAGGCATTTAAAAAATTTTCCCTAGTTACTAAGAGAATCATCAATCATAGCAGCTAACCTCCTTATAAATGACCTTGTCAAATTTTTGCTATTGAATTCAAATATATTCTCCCTCTATTATTATTATTATTGTTATTATTATTATTATTATTATTATTATTATTGTTCAGTAGTTTTATTTTTATAACGTGCTTTCACTTCACTACCGAGCACAGCTCTGTGTGCCTTGGGTATGTGCTGTGGCTTGCTGTGATACTCTTATGGTTACTGTATTGAAAGTGTTTTGCGTAGGGCGTGTGCAGTGCCCAGTAGTGCAATTTTCTGTATGTTATATATATTTGTAAGTCCTGGTGTTTTTGTTATGTATTTGTCTGGATATTTTTTTATTATACTTAAGGCGTCTATTATGATAAGAATTGTTTCTGTTTTTAGATTCCACATTCGAGTTACCTCTATTTCCAGGTCTTTGTATTTTGAAAGTTTCTCCATTTCTTTTAGGGAAAAGTTGTCATCTGCTGGTATTGATACATCAATTAGAAAGCATTTTTTTCCTTCACCGCCTTTAATTGTTTCAAACTTTAGCACATGGCCATTATTTTTTATGGGAGAGGCAAGCTGATTGCATCCGTCCAGTATGTGACGGGTACTTTATTTTATCGATCCCAAAAGCTAAGCATTTTGGCCGGCGCGCTAACGATTCTGCCAACTCGTCGCTTCGCCTACATATCAATAATGGTTTCAAATTTTGGCACAAGGAAAGCAATTTCGGGGAAGCGAGTAAGTCGATTACATCGACCCCAGTGCTTAATTAGTACTTATTTTATCGACCCCGAAAGAATGGAGAGTAAAGTTGACTTCGGTGGAATTGGAACTGAGAATGCAAAGACACGAAATACAGCTAAGTATTTTGTCCGGCGCGCTAACGTTTCTGACAGCTCGCCGCCTCTCCTATAGATTAATAATGATTTCAAATTTTAGCACAAGGCTAGTAATTGATTGCTGGGGAGGGTGTAAGTCGATTACATCGATCCTAGTACTCAACTGCTACCTAATTTATCGACCCCGAAAGGATGAAAGGCAAAGTCGACCTCGGCGGAATTTGAACTCAGAACGTAAAGAGAAGACGAAATACTGCTAAGCATTTTATCCAGCGTGCTAACGATTCTGCCAACTCGCCGTGTCTTGTACAGATTGATAATGGCAATTAACAATGGTCGAGTTTAAATTCCAGAATTTCAGCACCCTTCAGACCTGCATTTCTCACGGAATAATTTATCTTGTATCAAATAGTACTGCCTCACTCCAAACCATAGACTAGGGTGTAGATTCTAATACCACTAATACCAACGCTTGCAAGAATCTTCACAATTCAACCAAGTTGTTGAAGAAACTGATGACCAAGATAAGCAATAAACGAGAGACGTACGAAAGAATTTCAATATCGCGAAATCCATCGATCATATCAGAGCAACTTGAGACGAAGTAACCGAGAAGTAAATGACATTTCCAAATTTTCTTGAAACCACACACTACAATAGACAGTAAGGTGTGATTTGAAGAACATTTGACAGTTCTTTCTAGCATGTGCGGCAACTACTTAGAGACATTCTTATTGGCTAATTTAGTAATTGCTGTTGTGTACCTCCAGCTCAACCTCAATCATAAGCATGTTCACTTTGCAGCGACGTCGTTTCCATCTGTACACGAGAGGGAGAGAGAGTGAGAGGGAGGGAGAGAGAGAGAGAGAGAGAGGGAGGGAGAGTGAGAGTGAGGGAGGGAGAGAGAGTGAGAGTGAGGGAGAGAGAGTGAGAGGGAGGGAGAGAGAGTGCGAGGGAGGGAGAGAGAGAGAGAGAGAGAGAGAGAGAGAGAGAGAGAGAGAGAGAGAGAACGAAGAGGGGGAACGAGAAGAATTTGTTGGTGTAATTACTTGAGTTATGGGTAAATAAAAACATCAAATCGAATTTGATAGAATGTCTAATTATCGGAGCAGAATGAAATATGCGTAGCAAAATATCCCCAAAGCATTTTCATATGGTTCACCTGATTCAAGTTTTTGCACAACGAAATGTTTGTCAGTGTTTTGCAAAAGAAAAAAAAAGGCCCACAAAACAGAGTTTTGCATAATATCAGAGTGAAGACGAGAGCAGGAACCAACAGATGGTCGAAAACCAAAAAAAACATCGCCAAACGAAAACAAACAAAACAAAATAATAATAACAATGATGATGATAGTAGTAGTAGTAGTAGTAGTAGTAGTAGTAGTAGTAGTAGTAATAATAATAATAATAATAATAATAATAATAATAATAATAATAATAATAATAATAACAACAACAACAATAACAAGAACAAGAACACAAACAATAACAGCAAAAACAATAACAAAATGAGGATTGAATAAACAAATGAATTTATTGAAGGTAAACTCTAGAATGTTGTTTATAATTTCGAACATGGGGTAGGCTTGATTCAACATTTATTTACTCCTGAATTAAGGACTTCGCTCTAGTTTTGTTTTTATAGATTTGTTTATTTTGTTTTGTTTTGTTTTAAGCTGATGGTTTACTTTGCCGTGTTTTACCGAGAGAATTAAGAAGATTGCAAAGATTTTAGTTAGGCACGTATACGCAAACAGAAAAATTCTTAAGTAAATATATACATATACACACACATATATATATCTATATGTACACATACGTATACACACATGCATATATAGATAAAACATATAGACGTATATAAAAGAGATATCCATTTCGTATCTGATTTTGTACATTGAAATCTTTTCTGAGTTCAAGTTTATTCGAACCATCATCTCGGTATATAACGAATACACTCACATGCATATATATGTGTGTGTGAGGGGGCATAGGAGTGAATGCTTTTGCGAGTGTACATTTCTATATTTGTGTGTCTGTATATATATATATATATATACACTCATCAACCCAATGTATGTATGTATATATGTATGTATGTATGTATTATGTATTTGTATATATGTATATATATACGCAGATATAAAGAAATGTATATACAATATATTAATACGATATATATATTTATATATAATGTATATACACATGTGTATATATACATACATATATATATATATATATATATATACATATATATATATATATATATATATATATATATATATATATATATATATATATATATATATATATATGTATATATATATATGTATGTATATATGATGTATATATGTATTTTGTTATTCTTTTACTTGTTTCAGTCATTTGACTGCGACCATACTGGAGCACCACCGTAAAGGCTGTTAGTCGAAGAAATCGATCGAAGGACTTATTCTTTGTAAGCCTACTACTTATTCCATCGGTCAATTTTGCCGAACCGCTAGATGTGTAAATGTTTGTGTCTGTGTACTTGTCTCCCCAACATCGCTTGACAGCAGATGTTGGTGTGTTTACGTCCCCGTAACTTAGCGTTTGGCAAAAGAAACCGATGGAATAAGTACTAAGCTTACAAAGAATAAGCTCTTGGGGACACTTTGTTCGACTAAAGGCAGTGCTCCAGCATGGCATCAGTCAAATGACTAAAGAATAAAAGAATACATACATACATACATACATACATACATACATACACATACATACTTACAGACACACATACACATACATATAAGCATACATGTTGCAAACGTAATCTCATAGAATCGTGTCTAACGCACAAGACTGAGATTTTCCGTTCTACTGAAGAAACAACGATAACAACAGCAACAACAAAAACACTCAACTAATAACATTTGCCAACTTCTTCACCACCACCACCATCACTACCACCACCAAAAATTCCTACTGTAACCTCTACTGTAACAACCATTAACCACCCAAACAACAATATATGATCCAACGACAAATTTGTTTTCTAAACTGAAATTATACGCCATACGTACATACATACATACATACAAACAAACATACATACATACATACATATATACATACATACATATATACATACATACATACGTAATACATACATACATACACAGGTGTATGCATTCATACATACGTACGTACATAGATACATTCAAGCAGTTGTATGTAGAAACATAAACACGCGCATATATACATACACGCATATATACATACATACCAGCGTGTGTGTGCACGCACACACACATACATACACATGCACACGCACTCACACACTCACACACACACACGCACACACATATACAGGACAAATATTTATTCATGCATTGTAAATTATACGCCGCAATTACACAAAATGCTATAAAACAAATATTTATTCACCCATTGTAAACATCACCATCAACATCATCATCATCATCATCATCCTCATCATTATCATCATCATCATCATCATCATCATCATCATCATCATCACCAACACTACCGCAACCGCCGCCGCCAGTAGCACCGCCGCCGTCGCTGTCACCACCGTCATCCACTTCTGACCTCCAACGACATAATTGGAATGCGTTGTTTTATCCCACGACATCTAGTTACCAGGAGGAAATCTTAACGCTATTGATAGGGATCTGGTACGACAGCATCCAAGGATCACATCTGATCCTTATATATATATATATATATATATATATATATATATATATATATATAGAAAGGGAGATAATCTCAAGAAAAGAACAATTCGCCTGAAGTCTCATGACGGGAAAAAAAGTGATCTGTTTTGTTTTACATTTAGTGAAAAGTAGTTATGGCTATAAATGTTTCTGCCGTAATAGACGTCATTAGCACAGCATTGTCTGTCGTTGACTTTGCACAGAAAAGAAAACTTAGAGAAGAAAACTGTTTCGTTTAATGTCAATTTGGATAACTGAAAAGATAATTAGCTAAAAGAAATAAGGCAAAGACGCCAGTAGCAAGAATTTGGATAGCGAAGTTGAAGAAAGATGTTAAACTCTATACAAGATAACTTCTTGATGTGCTGAAATTATCTTCGGTTCGAGAGAAAGGTAAACAAAGAAACACATGACTACGGTTGCTATGACTCTGAATCAGGTGATACATACATACATACAAACATACAAAACATACAAAACATACATACATACGCACGCATGCACATATGTACGTATGTATGTATGATATGTATGTATGTAGGTCAGTCAATCTATATATACACACACACACACACACACACACACACACACACACATATATATATATGTATATATATATCTATATATCTATATATCTATATATATATATATATATATATATATATATATATATATATATATAAATAAATATATAGATACATATATATGTGTATATATATATATATATATATATATATATATATATATAAATATATATATATATATATATATATATATATATATATATATATATATATATATATATATATATATATATATATATATATATGTATATATATGTATATATATAAATATATATATATATATATATATATATATATATATATATATATATATATATATGGTGGTTGTCTACTCCTAAAACAGAGTTTGACCACCTCCTGCACCTACACCTTAGCCCTTTCATGGCGTCTGATGTGGCTTTTTAAACCAGACAGTGTTTTGAAAAAACATCCACACAGATTGCACCTCTTACATATATATGTATATATATATATATATATATATATATATATATATATATATATATATATATATATATATATATATATATATATATATATACATATATATATATATATATATATATATATATATATATATATATATATATATATATATATATATATATATATATATATATATATATATATATATATATATATATATATATATATATGTATATATATATATATATATATATATATATATATATATATATATATATATTTGGATCGGAGTCGGCAAAGTGCTGGACAGAATGATATATTGATTGAGCTGAAGACGGTGGTGGTGATAATGATGATGACGATGATGATGGTTTGAAGGGTTGAAGGGAGAGCTGAGTGGAGTTGCTTGAATGTGTGTGTGTGTGCGTAAGTGCGTGTGTGTGTATGTGTGATGGGTGAAGTGTAAGAATGAGGGAGGAAGGGAGGGTGTGGTACGAAGTGGGTTGACGGGAGTGGCGGAGGGGGTCGAGGTGGAGGAGAAGGATGCAGATAAAGAAGTTCTTACTTGGCATAAACAATGGTGTATCTGTCTCCAAGAGTGGTTATTGGGCCACACCCCGCCACACGCACATACAGAGGTGTATATACATACATACATACATACATATATGCATATATATCTACATATATATATATATATACATATATATATATACATATACTTATATTAAATATATATATATCTATGTATATATGTGTGTATATACATATATACATATGTATATATCCATATATATATATACATATATATATATATATATATATATATATATATATGAATATGAATATATACGTACATACATGTATATATATATATATATATATATATATATACATGTATATATATATATATATATATATATATATATATATATATATATATATATATATATATGTATGTATATATATGTACACTCAAAGAAACGTACGTGCATTGAAACATGGTTACAGATGCACTCATATGTAGATATGTATTTATGTATATATATATACATGTATGAATACATGTATATATATATATATATATATATATATATATATATATATATATACACACCCATCTAGTGTGTCTAAAACAGATGGCTGTCATTGTACCACTGTATAACAGTATGTATAGATGTATGTATGCATACATGTATGTAATGAATGTGTGGTTGTATACACATACACACATACATACGCACACACGTATACCTACGTACATACGTATATGCATGTATATATATATATATATATATATATATATATATATATATATATATATATATATATATATATATATATATATATATATACATGCATATAGGTATGTATGTATGTATGTATGTATATTCACGCACGTACACAGCTTTATTTCCGATATCTGATACACTCACTTGCTTGGGGAATTCCTCTGAACAGCTACACCATTGTCTTCGACATTCTCCAAGACGGAAACAACAAGAGCAAGAATAAGAACAACACACTTCTTCCCACCCCACCCCACCCCATCATCATCATCACCATCATCGTCACCATCATCATCATTGTCGTTGCTGCCGCCGTCGTCGTCGTCGTCGTCATCATTATCATTATCCGCATCACCATCAACACCACCACCTCTAATCATCAGCATCAGCATCATCATCATCATCATTCTCATAACAACCAGCACCGCCGCCGCCGCCGCCACCGAGGCCGCCGCCGCCGCCGCCGCCACCGAGGCCGCCGCCGCCGCCACCGACGAAGCCGCCGTCGCCGCCCCCAAAAACAACCACCAGCCATCACAACAACAACAACAACAACAACAACGACGACTGCGATAAGAACATAGCGACTACTGTCTCAAATACTAAGACTACCAGCACCAATCACATCACCAGCCCCCCCCCTCCACTCCACCAAACATATCAGCGTCACAAAACAATACCACCACCACCTCCATCATCATCACTACTACTACTACTACTCTACTATAAGCAGCACTGCCACTTCCACTACAACAATCCTCACGACCACCACGACCACCACTACTACCGCTACTACTACTACTACTACCACCAAAACCACTACCACAATCCATCACCACAACCACCACCGCTGCCCGCCACCGATGCCATATTACCATCGCCAACACCATCACCATAACACCACGACTACAATCACCACCAATGCCGCCGCTACCACCATTCCGGCACTACTAAAGCCATCATACTACCACCACCACCACCACCACCACCACCACCACCACCACCACCACCACAACCACCAACACCACCACCACCACCACCACCACCACCACCACCACCACCACCACCAAGACCGTAAGAAAACATCACTACCACCAGTACTATAAGCTCCATGACAACCAAGACCACAACATCATTTTCACTAGAACCACCACCACCACCACCACCAATAAAAACGCAACAACAACAAGAACTACAGCAGCAGAAGGGCTGAGCAGAGAGAAGTTGGAAGGGGAGAGAGAGGGGGAGAAGGAGGTATTATGTCACAATGTGAGAGTGGTCGAAAAGAGGAGAGTTGAGTATGTGAAGGTACAGGGTTACAGAACTCTGGCATTTGCATCTTGCAAAGATAAACAGGAAGTAACCTTAGATGTTCCCCCATCTTTTCTGTCTGTCTGGTTGCCTGTCACAATGTGAGTGTGTGTGTCTCTCTCTCTCTCCCTACACACACAAACACACACACACATACTTATACATACATATATATATATATATATATATACGTATATAAATAAATAATGAGTATGGC